>NC_133457.1:4667500-4817500 GCF_048565385.1 Saimiri boliviensis | reverse complement strand
GTGGGTAACCTGACCTTTCTCTCTGGCTGCCCTTAGTATTTTCTCCTTCATTTCAACCCTGGTGAATCTGAAGATTATGTGCCTTGGAGTTGCTCTTCTTGAGGAATATCTCTGTGGTGTTCTCTGTATTACCTGGAGTCGAATATTATCCTGCCTTACTAGGTTGGGAAAATTTTCCTGAATAATGTCCTGAAGCGTATTTTCCAGCTTGGATTCATTCTCTTCGTCACATTCAGGTACACCTATGAAGCATAGATTAGGTCTTTTCACATAGTCCCATATTTCTTGGAGACTTTGCTCGTTCCTTTTTATCCTTTTTTCTCTAATCTTGTCTTCTTGTTTTATTTCATTGAGTTGGTCTTCGACCTCTGATATCCTTTCTTCTGCTTGATCAATTCGGCTGTTAAAACTTGTGCATACTTCACGTAGTTCTCGTATTGTGTTTTTCAGCTCCATCAATTCACTTATTTTGCTCTCTAAATTTTGTATTCTTGTTGACATTTCGTCAAACCTTTTTTCAAAGTTCTTAGTTTCTTTAGATTGTGTTAGCACAAGTTCTTTTAATTCACAGGAGTTTCTTATTATCCACGTTTTGAAGCCTGCTTCTGTAATTGGAACACACTCGTTCTCCATCAAGCCTCGTGCCGTTGCTAATGAGGAACCGTGATCCTCTGCTGAGGGAGAGGCGTTCTGATCTTGGGCATTCTCAGCCTTTTTTGGCTGTTTTCTTCCCTTCGTTATAAATTTATCCATCTGTGGTCTTTGTATTTACCGTCTTTGTAATTCCGTTTCCGAGTGGACGTCCAACTTATTGATTCTCAGCGCTGAAAGCTGAGCAACCCACTGCGCCGACTAAGTCAGCGGCGTTAAGATTGATGGTGCTTTTCTGACTCTGCACCAAGAACCGACGCTCCGAGGCGCCGGCAAAACCGCCTCGCCGGTCACAAGAGTCGCGCTGGCGACCCGTGGGGCTCCTCTGCTGGGAATCTCCTGGTGCGTGAGCAACAAGAATTCATGTGAAGGTATGGCGTCCTCTCGTTCTTTGCGCTTTCACTGGGAGCTACAATCCCGAGCTGCTAGTGATCAGCCATCTTGGATCTCTCTCGCTGAAAATGTCATATAGGTTATCACGTAAGATGTAAGGGGCAGAGTTTAAACTAGAACCTAAGGCTTCTGTTAGTAACTTGGGGTCTTTGACTACAGAATTTAGCAACTGTAATTTAAGGATGATCACTCTTACGCTGCTGAGGCTTCTGGGTACTGTGGGAGCCACTGACTCACAGCTTCACAGTCTGGGCATAGTGTATGGTGGTGTATCAGTGAAATCCACATCCACTCATCCTTCCTGGGACTAAGCAATAAACTAAAGTTCAAATTCAAACTTTTGTATTTGAAAACAACACATTTTCTGTCTCTCCCAACTGCCTCACCCCCATGAAGCTAATCTAGTTCTGCTTTCTCAGCATCTCTGTTGGAGATGAGGCACCTGTGAGACTTGTTCCTTCTGCAGAGTACAGTCCCTACCCATGTCTTTTTTTCATCCTTTGTTGTCATATCCATGCCTTTATTTCCTTATACCATAGGTGGCACACCTTGCTCTCTACCTTCCACTCACATTTACAATTGTTTCCTTTATTTTTTTCTTCATCATTTCAGTGTACCTTATGCCATGTAATAAATGAGCAACAGATTTGCCCTGAGTGGTTAGGGAGCCTCAAACATTTACATACACACATATATGTGTATAATTATATGTATGTAGTGTGTGTATGTACGTATGTGTGTATCTCAGTGAAGCACTCATCTTGGATTTTAACTGCTATTCTACTATTCTCCCTAAAGTGATTGCACAGAATAGTGTGAATGGTGTGAATTCCAAAATAATACATAGCTGAGCCCATATCCTGGTTTCCTACTTATTAGATGGAGGATTTTGGACAAATTTGTCATCTTTCTAAGCCCTGGATTCCTTCTTAACCACCCACAATTCAGTGATAATTATCATTACTCTCAATGCATTCTCTCTATAGATCAGGCATTAGACTGGGTATTTCACATTCAGAATATTGAATTGTTATGAAAGCTGTATTATGCAAGTATTGTTCTGATTTACATTTAAAGAAAGTAATAATAGAGAGGGTAAGAACACCACCAAGGTCATATAGCTGGCAGGTAGCTGAATGGGGGCAATCTTATTCTAAAGTTCTTCTTTTTTTAAGTTTGTATCACCCTAGAAGGTACAAGTGTGAGTATGGTTGTGTGTGCGTGTGTGTATTCAGGATTTAGTCTGAGGTAATGGATAGAAGAGAAGTGAAGGGTAAAACAAATATTTAACCAAACTTCTGTATGATAACCCCTGAAGGAGGCACTTTTAATTATGATCACAATATTTTTTAGAAGAGAGTGGCGTTGTCTCCTGAGATGCTGTGAGATTAGAAAACGTTAAAAGTAACACAACTAGCATACAAAAGAGCCCCAAAATTCAAACCTCTATGTCTGTCTCTAAACCCTTTACAACACAAATTATCAAGTAGTATTAATGTATAATTCAGGAAATACCTTTTAGAGTATTAGTTGTAGATTTGGCAATGTTTTGAGAATAATTTAGAGGTGATAACAAAAACGTAAGTTGTCTACAGTAGTTTAAAAGGATATCTGCATAGAGCACTGTGACTGGGTGTGGAAGCCCCTGCTGTGCTAAACATTAACTCTTTAGTTTCTTAATCATACTACAATAAGGGCATCCTGGGAAATGGGCCCAGCCAAAGTTGGGTGCTTAAGTAGGACTCTGGTGGTTCTGGGCAGTCATTATTCACCAACCTGTACAAGCATTTTACTTTTTCATTGGCCTATATGACTATCCATTAGCCCTAGCTACTCTTGTCCTTATTTTACATCTGGTTAATATTTAACTTTTCTATTTTAATTATTTATTCCACACACCACCCATTTTAATAATATCCATTACTGAGAAATTACCCCTTTTAACTGATAATACTTATTTAGTTTGGACTCTAGGATCTTTTGTCCTTCCAAATCCATTGGCTTGGTTTTAAGTTCCTACTTTGTTTTTTTCTTTTAAAGGCACTTCGATAAATGTTTCTAATTTTAATTTCAATTGCATCTAGATAAAGTGTTGTTTAGAGTAGTGCTAAAGACCTTCCAGTTTTAATAAGATTATAATACATCAGTTGATGTCTGGTTTGCTTAAAACAAGTCTGTGGTACACCCGTACCCAATTTTTCCTTTTTTCTGCTTGTCTTTATTGCCATGTGGCTTTTGTATGGGAGCTGATTAGACTGAGTGAGAGGAAAACAGATCCAGCCCTAGCTCTGCTTCTGAGTAGCTGTGAGCCCTGGGTAAAATCTGTTAAACACTCTGTTTTCGTTCCTTCACCTGGGAAATGAGTTCAGTAGTCACTCAGTAGGGTCATTTCTGGCTCTGGTGTCCTATGAATCTGAACACATGACCCCTGGATGCCAAGTGTTTCTGTAGTGTTGATTGCACCACGTGAGATAGAGATGGAGAGAGAGAAAGGAGCAGAGAATTGTGTCCGCAGAGTACTCCAGCCTGGCTGGTAAAGGAGGATCAACTAATGTGGAATAGCACAGAAAGTATGAAAAGAGTGCAACTGCGCTTCACTGAGGATCAAACACGTTTAGCAAGGAGAGGAATGTGTGAGACCAGAAACTGTAAAGAGTTCATCCCAGAGGAATGGACACTCACTGTCAGAGAGCTCATACTTTCCTGGCTTATTTCCCATGAGACCTACTCAGAAAAGAGGATCTTCATAATTACTGCTTTAATCTTTTCATCTCACTTATGAAGTTAAAATTTAGTAACGCTGAAGAATTAAGGTATTTTCATAGTCAGGTCTTGCTGGTCTGTAAAAAGATCTCTCTCTCTCATTCATATCCTGAAGACAGCATTTTGGGCCAAAATACAAAAAAAAAAATACTCCTTTCTTTTCAATGTGAAATATTCTTACACATTATTCTAGAGGAGACTCCCCATGTCTATACGAACACCTTTTCTCCTCTCTGAGGTGAGTTGATTATAATAAGAATTTTAAGGAATCAAACATATGGAATGAAACACACAAGGTCTAAGGAGGAAGTCACATTTTTGTACAATAGCACAAGACTCACAATTTTTTTTTTTTAAGGACATTTTGGAAAGCAGTGGAACGTAGAGATGAAAAGTGAAAATAGTAATAGGGTCTTATGGGCTGAGTTGGAACATTTAGTATATGACAGTAGGAATAAGGAAGTAGTAAAGACTTGGAAGGAGAGTAGTGAAACAATGAAAGTCATGTTTAAATTACATTAATCTGCACTGCATTTTTAAAACGGTATTTTAAATGACTAGCTTCCATTTGGAATAGAAAATCTCTTATTTTTGCTCATGAATTTCGAAAACATCACAACTAGTGTTAAACCATATTTAGTTTTCATCTGTCTTGTTTTAGCTATTTTAAACCTCACAGTACAAGACTCACTATGTCTAAGTAAAACTTTAGGTTTTTAAGTTCCTGTTCCCTTAGAGTGCTTGCAATTTTAGTCTCAGAAAGAGTTGAATGTGTGCACATTTTAGCCGATGTTAATTTACAATGATTAAATCCTTTTTCTCTTTGGGGTTGCCACTATTATTAACCACAACTTCAGAAAACCCATGGAATACAAAGTGGATTGGGAGAGAGTCTGGAGTCTGCATGATGGTGGAAGCAACCAAGAGCTTTCTACGATAATTCAATCATGGTAATGCTGGCCATCGACTAGGCTAAGAGCAGAGAGTGTTTAATGACAGGAATGAGATTTCTCTGGGAAATCTGATGAAATTTGATGAGACCAAAGGAAGAAAGAGGGAATAGTTAAATATTATCTCTAGATTTACAGTTTAGAAACAGAGGGAAGGCTTACACCTCTGGAAGCAAGACCTCTGCTGGAGGGAAAACTGGCTTCGAAGGTGGAGATGATGGTCATTCCTGTAGTATTGAGATGTTGGTGAGACATCCAAGTAGAAATTGTTGCAGAATATTCTATCTTTGTATGAATATAAGATTAACTAGAATATGTTAATTCTCAGGCAAAGTGAATTTAACTTTAAATACATATTTAATAAAAACTTTAGAAATATTGATAAAATTTCAGAAATGCTAGAGACTTGAATTTTACTTTTTGGTGACATTCATTTTACTTGCAAACACAAATGGAATAGGACCTTAGAGGCTGCTTTTTCATCCTCTAATTTCACTTCCATAAAGCTGTTCTTGTCTGATGAGAACATAATGCAGGCTTCTGTATAAAATATTCCCTGTCATATTTCTGAGACTGATTTTGCCTCTTTTTGATTCTTCTGTTTAAGACTCAGATAGGGCAGGGTTTATCAATGTGTGCTTAAACCCTAACGATTTCCATTGCTTTTAAGATTAAGACAAAAATCCTACAGCTGAAGGGGCTGCGGGCTCCAGTTGATGCTTGTCTGGCTGTTTGTCCCCATCACCCACAACTCGCTTTTCTACGCCTTGTATGCCACCCACACTGACCCCCAGGCTTCCTCTCATTTTGGGGCCTTTCTATGTGCTATTTTCTTGGCCTGAAATCTTTTTTCCACCCTAACTCCTCCTACCCAGCCCTTTGCCTGCGTGGTGTCTGCTCAGCTTTCAGCCCGCAGGCCATGCTGCACTAGACACTGAAGACTTCCCAGACTCAGCCAGCTCACCTTGTAGAACATCTCATAGCACCAAGAATTTTTCCTTGATACTTATCACAATTTATGAGTATATGTGTATGATTATTTGCTTCATGTGTCTTTCTTTGCTGAGATCTAATTTTCACGAGTGCAGTCATCTTGCCTGTTTTGCTCCCCCATATATCCTTGGTACCTAACGTGCCATATATTTGTTAAATGATTGTATGACTGAATACTGGAGCCATGGCGGAGAGGTTGGATTATTGATGCCATCCCAATCCCATCTTCATTGAAATAGCTCTGGATATCTAGTGGCACTTGTGTCTTCACCAGACTCCTGCTCTGGGTACAACTCTGGATAATACTTGGAAAGTCAGGACAAAGGAGAGTGTGTCTTCACAAAGTGTGAAAGGGTTTGCATGGTATACAGAAACATTTCTCCAGAATAAAAGGAACATCAGTCTGAGATTCTTCAGGCTGTAGAAATACTGCATCTGCATTAAAAAATAAAACAAACAAATATAGTGTTTAAAAATAGTGAGCTTTGCAAATTTGCTGATGCTTAGGTTAGGGGTTAGCGTATTTTATTTACTTTTTATCTGCTTAAATTCTTTCTTCCCCAGATGTTATCATTTTTATTCTAGATGGAATTGCTTTTGACATCAAAGTATTATGTAATCAAGGTAATTTATGGAGGAAAACTACTTTTTAAGTAAATACAAATGAGCTCTTCTCAATGTACTAGATCTGAGAAAAATTCTTTCCCCCTTTTCTGACTTTAACATAAGATTGTCCTTTTTTTCAAAAGTCATGTTTTAAGTTGTGCTCTTGGCCCTGAAAAACTGTCTGAGGGAATATATTTTGTGTTTACATGCTTTCTTCCAACGCAAAAATAAACATAGGGTATGTCTGTTGCTTTCAGACCCTTGAAGTTGTTTCATTCCAGAAGGTATACATAGGAGCCATTAGCCTAAACAGGCATCTCACCTAAATGACAGCCATTGTCATGAACGACAGAGCACCACCACCAAGATTTGCACTGATATGGATTCTTTTTTAAATAATCAAATGTTCCAAAATTCACTTTCAATATCTCATTGGAATGGTTTGCATTGTCTTTTTATTTTAGCATAATACAAATTTATAACATTCTGAAAAATGTAATTTCCCTTTAACTGAAACATTTTCCAGAAAGAAAATTATTTTTCAAATATGATTTCTTTATATCTGGTAATAGAATCAATAACTTAAAAAGTGTGATAACGTTTTGTTGAATAAATATAGCAATATCAAATTAGTGAGAATGATTCCAAATCAGTCACTTTTACTCATTTCTGTATTCTCAAAAGGTATGTATTCATTTCAGTTACATAAAATTAACTAAATTTCAAAGGGTAAAATTCAATAACTTTCCAGTGACAACTGTCATAATATCTAATTTCTTAAAACCACTATATTTTAACATTTGTCAGTTTGAAAAAATCATATATAATAATATAATCCTGTTGTTACTTAAAATGCATTAAATTCTGGCATTGTTCTCCATATGGAATACACCTATTTTTTCATATCCTTGATTTAAGTTTTATAAACTCAATTTTGCTCCAAGAGAATACATCATACATCCCTGAGAATATTTAGCCTGCTTCCAATTGCTCCAGAACAACAATGGCAATATCTTAAATTCTCTCATTTTGTAGAAATGGCCTTAGGGATGCTTTACAATCAGTTTACTTCAAAGACTGCTGGGTCAAGAGGACAGGGAAAAAGAAGCAGGTCACTAGCCAGGGCTTTCCATCTGTCATGGTGGGACCACTGGAGCCAGAAGCTCTAAATAATCCTAAAAAATTCAGAGGCTTGTTCCCTTGAGAAGGACACATTTCTTACGGCCAGCTTTTCTAAGTCAGGAGCTAATAATACCCTCAACCTACTTGCCTTTTACAGATATGTGTGACACAAAGTATGGATAATTTCTGCTGAATTGAACCCATAATGAAGGAATTTATAATCAGTTCTAATGTATTTGAAACCCAAAGTATATTAGCCCTTCATCAAAGGGAATGATAAAAAGCAGCATTAATATGGCTGGATAGTAATTATTTCGGAGCTCATAATTATTCTCCTGTTAACTACAGAGAAATGCTGATATTTTTGCTCCTTTTTTAAAAAGTAAAAGGTTCTGTGGTCAGATTCTGAAATGGAAGAATGCATCGCACGTTCTTTATAAGGATCCATACTTTGAATTGTGCTCATGTTAATCAAAAAGGAACTATTTTGGAATTAAATGAGTTCAAAGTTCATGGTTAAGAGTTCCCTTTACCTTGCTTAGTCCTGTTGTTTCACCACTGAATGTATTTATTGCCCATAGGAGATATAAAGTATAGTAATTACTCTCACTCCCTTTCCGAATGACAGGAGGTCTACTTTCCTATTAACTCTAATGAGAGTTATGTGTGTGTTCCTCAGGGGGGACAGACCCAATAGAGTTTCAAGGTAGAATAAATCACTTCTATACACTGGCTTTAGTGGTCTCATTTGCTTTATATTTTGGTGCTTTGAGATATCCATTTAAACTGCTTCTATTGAAAATGCAGTATTTGTTGTTTAAAAGAAGCATAAGCTGTGGTTGGAATGTTGCTAATAACTGTTATTTCTGTTTGAAGGATAAATGTGTGTTACCCTTTGGGGCAATGGTGTCACTCAATTGACAGGAATACTCAGTTTCTAAAATGTGACTATGTACTTTTCATGAAAAATTAATGTCAACTGCCTTTTACAATATTTTCTTTCTATTTAAAATGTTTTAATATCAGTGATGACATCAATTGTAACAGTTTAGAATAAAGGGAAAGTGAGCCAGGAAGGCAGATGCCCTAGTAAAGAAGGGAGCTCAAGGCAGGTGTGGTGTTTTGTGTCCAGCACAGGAAGAGGGAATCTTGAGATCCTGTAGGAATCTGTTGCAGTAATCCACAAGCATCTATTTACTCCACTGAGGCTTCCTCAGAGAAATCAATGTGGAGTTTCTCAGTTTGCAGCCCTGAACTCTGTAGATATTTATTCTCAGTGCCTTTAGGTGTAGAGATAAAGGAAATCTGTTTTCTTTCTTCTTATAATCAGTTTTACCAAAAACTGTTATCAACCCTCTTCTTCCCAGTGAAACTTCAAAAATCAGACATGTAAAAAATTCTTGATGTTAAGAACATGAAGATATGCTAATTCACTAAAATATTGCTGTAATACATACTGTAGGAAAAACTTACTATCATCTAATAATAAGGATTTTTTTTCGTATCAATAAACGAAGTATATTGGGAGAACTAGACTTAATCCTCCTCCAGGATAATCATATCCCCATGATGTTGAAGCAATATTTATATTTGTTTCCAATTCTTCAGATTTATGACAGTGAAAGATGTCCTATACAATGTTTGCATGCAATTATTATCTCACATCAGAGACACACAGTTTTCCACAACGAAGAAAGAAGTCAAGTCCCACATTCTGTTTTCGCTACAATGAAAAAAGAACGTGGGACTTCACTTGCTTTTTTGTGTGCTGAGTATGTCAATTATGTGACACTCAAGGAAGGTTAAAAACAACTAATGTAGCAAAAAAAAAAAAAAAAAAAAGAAAGAAAAGAAACAATCAAACTGGTCCATCAACCATGCATCCATGGGAAAACTGTCTTTGTATATACTGTCCATGACTTCTCTACGTATGCCCTCAACCAGCAACTGAGAACCATGTTCTACATGCAAAGAAGTGGGAGATGATGTTTTGATAAGAGTTCTCTTCTGTTGCAACTCATGTAGGTCCAAGAGCTAGCGGGTCTAAATACATGTTAAGTACATAGAAAGCACTGGCTCGATGGCTATGTAAGCTGAAAGAATCCCCGTAGAAATCATGTAAAGTGACTTGGGTACACTAGGAAGGGAAAGAAAGACAATTCCATCTGACTCATTGAAGAGACAGATCTTATAAATCTTTGAGCAAAATGAAGACAGTGATTTAATTGTGATAGGTTTCATACGTGCCTCAAAATATTAGCAAACTAATGATTCAGGAAAAAAATTTTGAGTTCACATTAATGATTTCTTAATATAGCCAAGAATTAAGCAAATTAAGTAATTTAACTAAAATTGGAAAGTAGATAGTAGTTTTGGCAGCAATAAATGCCACTGCATTTAAATTGTGTTGCTAACCAGGAAATAAAACCATGATTTCTACATAGCAGCCTAGACAATAGAAATGTGAAAAATATATATTTGTTGCAGTCTTTGGGAAATTACAGAAAAATTAAAAGCCTGAGAATATAATTTTTGAACTCTAATATTTTGAGGGGTGCTTTGAAATTGGGGAGATTTTGAATATAATATTCTGATTCAGCATTTTTAAAGTTTAAATTAAAAAATATGTATCATTTTCAGAAACGTAGCTATGTTGTTGCATGACTGTCAGATAATCCTAAGGGTGCCTTTTGTGTTTAAATAGGGTCATGTTAAAGAAATGTAGATTTCTGTGAACTTGCAACTGAGTGTTAATTAATGGAAATTATTGTTTTATCTAGGTTTTCTCTTAATGGAATAATTCCTTGCGATTATAAAAGTATGACTATAAAAGTATATCACTTAATTCTGTGTTTGCAATGACCATGAAATAATGACCTTTCCATTGAGGTAGTCAATGGGTCCCTTCAATTACATCATCCATTTCTGCCTTTCCAACCTTTTGATCTTTGCCCAGTTATTACTATTTTTCAAGGCTGTCTACCTGAGCTGATGAAACATAACTGTATTATATCTTATTTTTTTCCTTTCTGTGTTCTGGGATTGTGTTTTTTCATTATTTGGGGGTTACAATAGTAAATTTAGTTTAGAATTACAAATATAATAAATAGTAATTTCTGAAAAGACAGACATTTTTCTCAAAATGTTTAACAATCCTTGCCTATGAAGTGTGCTTAGACTTAATGCCTGCTTCTTTACTATGAATGTTATTGAAATCAGTACATGACTTTCAGTCCGTTTTTCCTTCCTTTTTCTATGACTGTTATTTTATGCATGACAAAATTCTCTTGCTTACTGCGCTGTGATTGGCTGTCTTTTAACTTGAGTGTCCTGTGTTTGTAGTGATTGCTTTTTGCATGAGGATTATGAAATGTCATACAAATTAAATGGTTGTGAAAACGAAAAACGAATGCGGGACCTTCACTTGCTTTTTCGTGTGCTGAGTATGTCAGTGATGTGACACTTAAAATTACTTTCATATGGCCTTTGATGTCCCCTTTGGTATGCTCCTTTATTCTTGCAAATTAGCATTCTTAAATATAATAAAAACACTTATTAAACATTCAGTGTTTTAATACAATTATTCTCCTCAGACATGATCCTATTATAAATAACTATACTGAGCATGAAACTGCACTACAGCATAATTCCATTATATTATGAAATTGATTATGAAATATAAGCCCTGACTCGGTAACTATCTTAATAGCTAAACACTGACTTCTACTGATCAAACCTTTGCCCTGCCGAGTGATGAGACTATCTAGTGATACATTTGTGCAGCCTGCAAATGTCTGAAATTCACAAGTAATATTTCAATGAAAACACATGGGGAAGTATTTGTGTAATGACAAGTAATTTTAAAAAGTCACAGTTTTGAGAAATATGGATCAAAAATATGTAAAAACCAAATGTTAATGTTCTTACAAAAAAACAGAAGAAAATAGAAAAAGAACAAGTTAAAATATTCCTCTCTCTCAGCCTTCTCTAAGGTTATTTTATTGTCTCAAATTAAAGAGTGATTTTGACCTACTCTTTCATTGTTGCCACCAATTTAAATTAGAAAAGACACTGAATAAATTAAGTTCTTTTGGCTAATAAAACTGTTTACTTTTTTGTTTGCAATGGGTATTAAGAAAAATCGTTTTCTTTGCTCATGACTTGAGTTTCAAGCCATAATGTACTTTTTTTATGCTGGATATATTCACAAACAAAATCTTCTATATTTTGGGGAAAGGGGTGTTTTTTTCTTAAAAAAAATAGGTAATCAATTATGATATGACCACTTTCCCACCCTTTTTGGAAATATCCTTGAGAATTTTAGTATTTATATTTATTTTTTCCCCCTCAGTCTTGTTTATTCTTGAATTGTCTTTTTTTCCCCTCCATTTCTCCGTTCTCCATCCTAGGTCCCTTTACAAAGAAACAGACAGATGGTTTAGGTGATAATGACGGTGCTGAAGATGAAGGTATTTTTTTCACCAAATCTATTTGCATGACAAGGACCTCAATCACTTTTTCCACCCCTTTCTATTTTTTCACTTCTTGTCTTTTTTTGAAGAGTTGTTTTTAATTCCCGTTTTTGATGTGTTTTGTCTTCTTGCTTGTTGTTACATACAAATATAGAGTATTAATTTTTTAAATGAATGTTAAGTTTTACATTTTGATGCCACCCATTAAAATGTTTTAAAAAGAGGGGCATTTTTTTATGTTTTCTTGAACTGACTTTTGATATGTTTCATCCCACATTTTGACTGAATTTTGTCCACCTTCTTTGAACTAACAATCTCTCCCTTGTAGTCTGTGCCCATTTGCATGTTTTCTAATCTATGTAAATATTTCCCCAATATTAAAATGTGTTTCATTTTTACATTTGATATTTGTTTTTTAAAAAACACATACCCAATAAAATGAAGGACAAGCTGAAATCTAATATAAAGTGTTTCTTGAGCAATATATTTTAGATGAAAAAAACACTATTTTCTGTTGATTTACTTAAATGTCACATAAATGCAATTAAATTATATATGTAAGAAAAGGCATTACAAGTATTTAGAAAACTGTATTAAACATGATACAAACACATAAGTACTCTGAACTCATAGTATTTTTGATAGAGTTTGTAGCTATTTTCTTAGACAAGATTAAATGAATATTCTTTAATTTCAAAGAGACCTAATTTCCTGACTGTCAAATAAAATATTCTGATTTTCAAAGCATTGCAACTATAAGCAATGGAATATTTTCTACTTCATTAATATCAAAATTGCCTCCTTACAACTTTCATTTGACGTACGATTCTGATTTAGTCTGTAAATCTATGAACTCACTAGCTAGATTGACTTGACATTTCTGATTTTACTGTACCTTTACGTGGTATTAAAGTGAGCTCATCTTTTTTGGTTCCAATCAGGATTAAAGCTTATGTTTTTTGTTTGTTTATTTTATTATATTTTGTAATCCCAGGTTTCAAATCATTGCCAGAAACCTAGAAATTAAATCTCATAATGAAAATAATAATGTGGTAAGACAAGCTTTACAAAATAAAATAATCTACGACTAGTCCAGCACGAGTGTTTGGTCCATGAGTTACAAGGGAACTATGGGTAAATTAATTTTTACTAAAAAATTTGCATTGTTTTCATTGACTTATGTACATCTAATAAACTCCTTAACAACATAGAATTAAATCACAGAGGTGGAATATTGAGAGCTTAAAAATTATATTTGGTGTCAATATTTTTGAAATATTTAAGAATTATTTTGATTAAATGAAGCATATGACATTTGATTAAATATTCATTTACCATGAATCTCAGCAGTGGATTAAAGATTAAACACAAAGTAGTCATTAATATTTGAAATAAATCATTATTGCTGTCCAAGAGTTATTATTCTGAATGTTAAATAGCTAAAAATAAACTTACAGTATCAAGATACAAATTCTGATTTTTAAAAAACGCTATTCAAAATTTGATGCATTCAGACATTCAGAACATTTTTTTATTGCATTTTAGGTTTTGGGGTACATGTGAAGAACATGCAAGATTGTTGCATAGGTACACACATGGCAGTGTGCTTTGCTGCCTTCCGTCCCCTTGCCTGTATCTGTCATTTCTCCCCATGCTATCTCTTCCCACCTCCCCACAGCCCCGTCCCTCCCCCAGAGAACATTTTTTTTTTTAACGTTGTAGAACATGAATTACTGTTTCCAAAAGCTCTAAGGAAGACTATTTCCACTTTCAGGCTTTGGGACTTGTTGAACCCCTTGAAAATCGTTAACTCCTAGAATTTGTTATCTAAATAATACTGAACGCCTACAGGACTTCGTGTCAATCTTTGTAAACGTCAAATTTTCCCAACTTAGGCAAAGGATTAAAATACATTACTTTCCTATTTTAAAAATATTTTGATTGCTGATTTAATGTGATATTTTACCTTTTGTTAAGATGCATCAAGTAAGGCATTTACCTATTGAGAGTAGATAAGTCTGAGTGACCATAGCTAGGCCATGTAAACCTGAATCTATTTTAATAGCGATGTTTTGAAGCACATTTAACATTTTAAGATAGTCATTTAAAATATCCTAAAGCCCTATTAAAATGTCAGGTAGTATTCAGGTTAAGTACTAAACCATTCAGCCACAAGAGTTATCAAATCAATAAACATTTTTAAATACTCAAAAGCGTAGAATGTCAAAGCAGTCAATTCCAGTTTGGTCTCTTCCTCTGTGTTGTTTTGGATAATTATTTTGAAGATGAGAAAGATGAATTCAGATATCCTACAGGGGAAAAGAAACCTTTTATAGAAATGTCTGAGCATTTTTAACTCAATTTTCTAATTACTATTTTGTAGATGCGGCTGTGAATAAAAACTGTGCTCAATATTTACATTGAATTTATTCCAAATGTTAACTCAACATCACTGGACACAAAGCAACAAATATGAATGACTTGATAAGTAACTTCATTTGTCAGAAGTCAGGTCATCAGATTACTTATGTGAAATTTTCCCTTACTTCCCAGTTCCCCTCCACCGATGCTTGATTTCAGGTCCCAGTCTCAGCCCCTGAATTGTGAGGCCACCTGTCATATTGCTGGGGCTTGCCCTCCATTCCCTTACTCTGATGGAAGCCTTCTCTGTGGAGCAGGATTCTTTACTTCTAATGCTTGTTTGTATCCCTGCTGTCCATCTTTTGCCATATTTGGTCAAACACAATTTTATCATTTTTCATTTAAGTTTTATAACAACCAAAAGAATTGTATATTTTTTATTTTTATTTAACTAACTAATTAATTACTTTTATTTTTTTGAGATGGAGTCTTGCTCTGTCTCCCAGGCTGGAGGGCAGTGATTCAATTTCGGCTTACTGCAGCCTCTGTTCCCAGGTTCAAGTGATTTTCCTGCCTCAGCCACCTGAGTAGTTGGAATTATAGGCACTTGCCACCATGCCTGGCTAATTTTTGTATTTTTAGTACAGACGGTGTTTCACCATGTTAGCCAGGCTAATCTCGAACTCCTGACTTCAGGTGATCCACTGGCCTCAGCCTTCCAAAGTGCTGGGATTACAGGCCTGAGACACCATGCCCAGCAGAATTGTGTATCTTTAAGACAATTTCATAGTTAAAAACAAAACTAATCTGAAGTGCCAAAAATGGTTCGAAGTAACATCCTAGATTTCTACCAACTTATTTAAGAAATTTAAAAAGTATTTAAAAAAATTTAATGGTGCTGAGAATACCTTCATATTAACTTGATGATATTTAGGCTGGGTGTGGTGGCTCACGCCTGTAATCCCAGCACTTTGGGAGGTCAAGGCGGGCAGATCACTTAAGGTCAGGAGTTTGAGACCAGCCCGTCCAACATGTTGAAACCCCATCTCTACTAAAAATAGGAAAAAAAAAATTACTCTTTGCATGGTGGTGAGTGCTTATAATCTCAGCTACTTGGGAGGCTGAGGCATGAGAATCACTTGAACCTGGGAGGTGGAGGTTGCAGTGGGCTGAGATTGCTCCACTGCACTCCAGCCTGGGCAACAGAGTGAGATTCTGTCTCAAATATATATATATATATATATATATATATATATATATATATATATATATATATATATCAATGCAATTTTATATCCTATATATTTTCTTTTAAGAAATTTTTTTGGGGCCGGGCGCGGTGGCTCAAGCCTGGAATCCCAGCACTTTGGGAGGCCAAGGCAGATAGATCACGAGGTCAAGAGATTGAGACCATCCTGGTCAACATGGTGAAACCCCGTCTCTACTAAAAATACAAAAATTAGCTGGGCATGGTGGTGTGTGCTTGTAATCCCAGCTACTCAGGAGGCTGAGGCAGGAGAATTGCCTGAACCCAGGAGGCGGAGGTTGCGGTGAGCCGAGATAGCACCATTGCACTCCAGCCTGGGTAACAAGAGCGAAACTCCGTCTCAAAAAAAAAAAAAAAAATTTTTGTAGATTTTGAATATTTTTAAACTAAAAATACATCGTTAATTCTGTTATGTCCAGTTTAATGAGCAGAAATTCAGCCAGCATTTCTATTTATTAATTCAATTATTCTGAATGATAACTTGAGGTTCATAGAAATGAGTGGGAGGCACAAAAGTCTGCCTGAAATGTATTTTTATAATAGAAAAAGATTTAATTGAGGCAATACTTCACAATATTAAAACTCTTAATCCTAAAAACTCTAACATATGGGCATTTAAATACTTCACGAGTCCTTTAAGAAGAAGAAAAAACAGTAAACATATTTAATGATTATATCATGAATAATTATTCACTAGGATCATTAATAGAAACTGATTTCAAATCCTGGTTGTGAGACACAAATAAATCCCCATTAACTGCTTGGAATCTATCAAAACTTTCTATCTTGGCTCAGGATTTTGGTTTATAAGAAAATAAAATAGGTACTAAAATTTTAAATCAAGGTGTTTATTCAGATTCCAAATATTTTTTTTTAACTTGAAGAACTTGATTTCAATATGTTTGTTTACAAAGGCTTTAAACCATTGCAAATAACAGAAAATGTAAACATGCCTGACAAGCATTTGCAGTTTTACTGGAACTAAGTTAGTAGTATTTAAATATATCCGAGAGGGTTCTTATGTGATTTAGGAAGGTCAGTAGATGCTGTTTAGGCAAAGTAAAAATCTTAAGTGAAAATCCATAGTTCACAAATTCCACCATATTTATAGGTAGTTAAATATGTAACAAGGTTTAAAAAGACAACTTAGCTCTAAAAAATTAATTATAAATTAAGCTGCATTTAATATATTTTTGCAGAAGATAAATGCCCTCCTCAACATTATTATTAAAATGATGGAATTCACAGATGGTATTCAATGGTAGGCTATCTGATATATTAGTTTTATTTATAGTCTGGTTCTTTCTAAAAACAAAGAAATCGTTATAATTGAAACTCTTTATATTTGCTATTTATATTTTTAAAACCCCTATAAACTAAGCATAAAAGTTAAGCGTAAGATAAAAATTTATAATGAAACATTATAAAAAGTAAAGCCTGGCCAAGCGTGGTGGCTCACTCCTGTAATCTCAACACTTTGGAAGGCCAAGGAGGGCAGATCACCTGAGGTCTGGAGTTCAAGACCAACCTGGCCAATATGGTGAAACCCCATCTCTACTAAAAATACAAAATTAGCCCAGCATGGTGGTGTGTGCCTGTAATCCCAGCTACTAGGGAGGCTGAGAAAAGAGAATTGCTTAAAAATGGGAGGTGGAGGTTGCAGTGAACTGAGATCATGCCACTGCACTCCAGCCTGGGTGACAAGAGCAAGACTGTCTCAAAAATAAAAATAAAATTAAAGCCTAAGATGGACCACTCTGACAATGCACTATTAAAGACTTCCAATTTTTTCTGTAACAAAAATTGTCTAAAGTTTCTATGGTTTCTCAAACTTTGTTAGCAATATTAACATTTGTTATGTCTAAGAATTCTACCCATTTCAGTAAGTACCAAAATTACTTCTGCACTAACCTAATAATCCTTTTTATAACCTAAATCTCAGAGTTACTTCAAGTGAAAAATATTTTATCAGAACACAGCATAAGAATCCTAGAGAACTTTATGGAAAAGAAATCAATATATTAAGTTACTAGACAAGGCTTAAATTTGAAAATTTTGAAAAGGGAAATTAAAAATTAAGATTAACCCAAACTATCAGTAATCCTTTAAAGTCTAGTTTTCCAAGAAAAATAGAGATACCACTCAAAATAGCTTCTAGAATCTGTTGTCATATTTTCAGTGTTTTCTGACAATATCCACTTAATTCTGTTATGAAATATAAAACGTGGCGGGTCTTCTCAATGTGTGCCTGTATTGTTTTCCAGGTGAACAGAATGGTTCTACCAAGATTTCATTACTGTTCACAGTTGGTGCTTTGTAATTCTATGTAATTTTAATTAAAGAAGAATTCTGAAACAGCCTCCCTCTGTGCTACCTCCAAGCATACAATTAGCAGAGTACAGTGTCTGCTGTGAACAGTCAGTTAATGATTTCAGTTTAATAATTTATTATTGCATCTTCAGCGCCAGCCACACTAGAAAAATAAGAAGCTGAAACTGTATGTAGCAAACAGGCATTTAAAGTACATAGTTTAACAATTTCAAAGTACTTTCTCTGTGTAAGTCTAACATCTCCACAAGCCCCCAAATCTTTATAAATGAACAAATACTATTTTTTTTTCTCTCAAGGTTTGAAGGAGAAAAGAAATTTAGATTTTTTCCTCTTAAATGTGTCTATGTTCAGTGAAGGATTCCTATGTCAAATTATCCTTCCCTCACTACTTAAAAACAAGACATTCTTCTCAAACGCACCTTGTGGGGGACTAGAAGGAAACTAGTAGGTTTATACACTGGTATTAAGTCAAATTTAAAATATATTTTTTAAAAAAGTCTGTAAGTTTTGCAATGACCCGTTTCCCCAACTCAAACATCTGGTCAACCAAGCTGAGCTGCAATTCTTGATGCTAAATAATACTAAAATGATTCTTCATTAGAAATCAAGGCATTTACATTACACATTCTTTTTTTTTAACAAAAAATGCAAAGGAATCTCTAAGTAATCACCACTTCTTTCAATAAATTTGTATTCTATTAGTCCATTCTGAAAACTGGCACCTCAATTATTAGCATGTAGGAGAATTAAATTTGATAAAAAAGTCAAAAGCAAAGGAACAAAACCATATTATTAAATTATACTTTTAAATTTTGACATAAAAAAGAATACATTTGGTATAATTTTTTAAGTTATGAGTATAAGAGATCATGGGCTACTATATAATGGTAATGTTTTCTTTCTGCATATATTCAGAGCCATATATATATATATATATATATATATATATATGCATACATGTAATATTTCAAATATTTCTATCTTTATAATATGTAGATGAAACTGTTTGCTGATACACAGTTTGGCTTATCTACAGAAATCAGTGCATTTTTCACACTGATTAAACTTACCTTATGTTTCCTTTATATATTATTTCTAGATCTTTATAAAAGATTACATCATTGAGGAAAAGTATGAGAAAAGAAAACATATTTAATAAAATTCAGAGCTGTAGAAATCACTTTAACCATAAATTTTGACAGTTTACACTTAAACTTAGCTCTATCCCATCTCATGTCTGCATGATAAAACATAGAGCCAAAACGGGAAGAAGAGTATATTAGCTACACAAAGAAGTGAAAAAAATATTTGTCTGTTCTCTTCTTCCAAAGGGTAAGGGGAGCTGTAAATAGTGGATGTCCTAAATTTTCTAAAAATAATATTATTCAAATGACATTTCCCTAAATGCAACAAGAAGAGCACAGATGTACATGACTTTACTGCCTAAACATTCATCTGACATTACTTAGGTAGTTAAATGAAACATCTTGCATAACACAAGACTGTAATTATATTCACAAATTGGAGCATAAATGACTTGATGTAATCATGTTGTATTTGATACAAAGCTTTACAGTACCTAAGAAAGGATGAACAGATTGTTTTACTCACAACAGCAGCAATACCATTGTCTTTAGTTTATTGTTCATAAATGTCATGTGAGCTCTGTAACATTTTAAATAAGTGGTCCTGAGAGTCCTTGCCACTCTATTTCTCTTTATTTTACTGTCACTTAAGAAGTTAATAACTAAAATTTACATCTAATTTTAATTTGTCTAAGTTTCATAAGTCAGTTTACAACTTGTAAATAAAATTTTGATAGAAAACAATGGATGCCTATTGCTCATTTCCACAATAGCTTTTCGTATGAGTTGCTTAAGAAACACTTTAATAAGAACAGCCGTTTAAGAACCATATTGGAATTATGCCCTCTTTTTTCTAAAATGGAAAATGTATGCTCTGCTTCACTGTGTGCTATTTTTGAAGATAAGAACGATTGCCAACCATTTGTTTTCCAGATATTCGGGACAGTGGGGGTCCCAAACCAGTGATGGTGTATATCCATGGTGGCTCATATATGGAAGGTACTGGAAATTTATATGATGGGAGTGTCTTGGCAAGTTATGGCAATGTGATCGTCATCACAGTCAACTATCGACTTGGGGTACTTGGTAAGAAGTCTCTTTCATTTTTACCATGAATCCATGAAGTGTGTGATAGTTTTGTTTTGACTCGTTTTGTTCTGCTTTGCTTTGTTTCACCCATTTTTTAAAAGGCTTGTTGACTTTTTTGAACCCACTTTTTTCATAGTTTCAATGAATTCTATAGGTTGGTTTTAAGATGTAAAACTAAGAGGTAATGAAATTATTCACGCTGTCATGGAATGTACTTCCTGGTTTATAAAACTATGAGAGGCAGAATGGGAGGGCCTTATTAAAGAGGAGTTTATCTTTGAACAAATATTTCCTTCTTCTGCTTTTCTGTTTACAATGCTATAAGATTGTCTGAAGTTTGCTGTGAGCTAAGATAATAAGATTACATTCTCTTCTAGAGTATGTATAGGGACTGGCTTTTGGGAATGATTGTTTGGCATTTTGATGGAGGTTTCTTTGGTTTGTTGTTATTATTTTGGTTCCGTAATAATGAGTAATTTTTTATGAATGTATTCTGATTGAATTATTTAATTTGAAAAACATTGATTTCATAAAGTAACAAAGAGTTCAGTTCAATAATGTATACTCTTGCCAAAAGAATGATAAAGTCAAGTTGGAGATTTCTAGCTTTGATAAAAAGTATGGAGAAATATCTGTAAAATAACTTAGATATTCTGAGACAGACATATTATCTTATGCGACACCTAGTTTTTAAGAAATAAACTTGTGGCCAGGCGCAGTGGCTCACGCCCGCAATCTCAACATTTCGAGAGGCTGAGGCGGGCAGATCATGAGGTCAGGCATTTGAGACCAGCCTGGCCAACATTGTGAAACCCCGTCCTACTAAAAATACAAAACTTAGCCGGGCGTGGTGGTGCGTGCTTGTTATCTCAGCTACTTCGGAGGCTGAGGCAGGAGAATCACTTGAACCCAGGAGGCAGAGGTTGCAGTGAACCAAGATTGCGCCATTGCACTCCAGCCTGAGTGGCAGAGCGAGACTCCATCTCAAAACAAACAAAAAAAGAGATGAACGTGCCATTCGAGTATACGTTTATTTGTTATAGTATTACCACACTTTAAGGAGTAAAGTTACTGTATCATTTAATAAAACTTCTTTATCTGTAGTATACTTAATTAACAGAATTTGCTAAAAGAGCACAATGCAGACACAAAATATTTAACTTTTTAATCTTAATTGTTCTCCAAATCTTATCCCATACTACTATATACTTAAATAGTGTAAATTATAAATTTGTTTATACACAACAAGGCACCTGACCCTTTCATTTTATCATCTAAAATATTCTGTAAAAAAAAGGAATTTGAATTATATTCCCTTTTATAATAATTGGTAGTATCATATATTTTATCCATGTTGAGAATCAGAATTTTTTTCTCTTGAGTGTTATCCTAACTCCTATGTAATCATAATTCTGTGTTTATGCTTATCACAAAATATTTTAAAATGTAGAATAATTTTTGTGAATCAAGTTTATAGTCTGAGGGAAGGTGACATTTTACCAATGTGGAGGTTAAGTTTCAGTCATTTTCTCGTTTGCTTTTTTGAAAATTTGGAGTGTGGTGGATGACGATAGATGCACTTCATCAGTGTAGCACTGATCAAGTACACATTAGTTCCTCTAATCATCCATTGTTTCAAATGTTCATATGATTTCTGTGGGTTGGGATAAGTGTCTTTCCACCAATGAAAACTCTGTGTATTCGAAGACCTACAAATAATTGCTCATAATAATTCTTGAATCTTAAATCTTGAATTATTAAATCTTAATGTTGTCATTTGTTTCCTATGGAACAATATGAAGGAGGGTTTTTAATATTTTAATGCATTGAATTTTAATTGTAGTATTGTTCAGAGCTCAGTTGTTTTTTGTTGATTATTATTTTTATATTTTTCTAATTTCTCAAGTTGAAAATTCTGAGCAGTGGCCAGTTTGCTGAATCGAAATTTAGGTGGAAATGCTAAATTATTGTAACAGTGCTTTTAAGGACTTGAACATCCAGTTAGTCATATATATTTATTCTATTTTAAAAATGCTTTGGCCACGACTTTTTTTTTTTTTTTTTTTTGCCTCTTTCTGTTATTGGTTGTATTTATATAAAGCAAGAATTCATAAAATGAACTTTGTTTTTATGTTAATATAAACTCTGTCCATTCTTGTTATGTATTCAGAACTGATAAGGACTTGATTTTGACCCATTTTAGACCTATATTCATGCCCATTCCCAATTTTAATGCCACACTGTGAAGGAATGGATTGCAAGGCAATGGATTAACTGGCTAAAATATAAAGAACTCAATCAATCACTTGTTTAGATAGTAGCAGACAGCCAACAGTGTTGATGTTATTGAATTATGATTTCCCAGTGTTAAATATTTGTTCTGGCTCTACTGTACCCCAGGATGTAACATTTAGTTATCTCCTTGATTTCTCTTAAACACATTATACACTGATAATAAGCCAAAGACTGTCCTTGATAGGCCTCCTCTCAACATGACAAAGTATAAACTCTGTGAAACATTTTTTAGGTAGACATTAAGACATTAGCTCTAGAACCGATGTATTCTGGTCACTTCTTGCCGAAAATATGTGTCGAGTATTGTAAAAATGTTTTTAGATAAATTCATAAGAAAGAAAGTATCAGAACATTTGTTTCAGCACACTTTGCCTGAGTGGTGCACCACAGCAAGATCAACAGCTCATCTGACAGGAGAGCTGCAACAATAAAGACTGTAGACGTTTGAGATTGATGTTGTGAATAATTTGTCTAACAAGTAACAAGGTAAGCCAAGGTTTCTTGGGTGTGGGATCTAAGACCATTGCTGTCTAATTTGCACTTGAGTGTTGGAAATTGAGTAGGAAATAAGACATGATCCCACATCAGAGGAAATCCCGAACTGTGTTTTCATTTGGACGTTTTGGTGTGAAAGAAGTAGATTTAGGGGTCGAACGGACAAACTGGGTAATTACAGGATCATTTCTTTGAGATGACTGGCTGGAACAGTCAGGATGTTTGGAACAGGTAGTGCAGTTTGTGTTGATTTGAACTCACCAAGCGGAGGTGGTGGGGAATCGTATTACAAGTTTTGTTTTTTGCTCTTTGCTTTTAGTGGTGAGTAGAGATGTGATAATGTTTCAGTTAGAAAATTCATACAGCTATCTAGCAGCCAATTTTTCAGTTTAAAGATTTCATGTTAAAAAATTTGTTTATTACAAAGTAGAAATGGAATAGAAGAAAAAAAAAATCTCCACCATTTCTCAGAAGGAGCTACCACAGGGCAGAATCAGTTCTTCTACCAAGACTCTTCTGTGGTTTCCTTTGGAGTGGTAACATAGAATATCACTCTTACTGTGTTGTATATGATTTACTCCCACCCTGGAAATGCTATTGAAGATCATGGGAAACATTGCCAATAAGATTGACAAAGAAGGAAGGGAATGCAGGACTCTGCCCGTTAACCTCACTCCCCAGTTTCATGTTAGAGCTCCTGGTGACCTCCTACCACTTAGTATCACATTTCTTATACACTGTTTAACTTTTCTTTCACTTTTGACTATATATATTCTTCTTCCTCAGCCAGTTTTGACATAAGCTTTCCATATTTGCTTTCTTCAGTATCTATTACTTAATACATTGTTACATCGTCCTTAAATAGGGTATGTTTTTTAACCTTCTAGTGTATGACTTATAATCATTTTAGAAATGTAGGGAGAAATGGCCAGGTGTGGTGGCTCATGCCTGTAATTCTAGCACTTTGGGAGGCTGAGAGGAGTGGATGGCCTCCTCGGAGGGTGGATAGAGGTCAGGAGTTCAAGACCAGCCTGGCCAAATAGTGAAACCTCATCCCTACTGAAAATCCAAAAATTAGCTGGGCCTGGTGGTGGGTGCCTGTAATCCTAGCTGCTCTGGAGCCTAAGGCAGTAGAATCATCACTTGAACCTGAGAGGCTGAGACTGCAGTAAGCCAAGATCGTGCCAGTGCACTCCAGCCTGGGCGACAAGAGTGAAACTTCATCTCAAAAAAAAAAAAAAAAAAAAAAAAAAAATAGGGAGAAATATTTGATGTGTTCTTAAACAAGGGAAATAATCAAAATTAATTGCTCTGATTATAACTAAACAGGTTTTTATGAGCAAGAACTGAAAAAGAGTATAAAATCACTATTAGATGAGATGTGCACTAAACATTTTTCAAAATAGAATTATTTAAATGATAATATTGACAAATCTCAAAAATGAAAAATAAGTAATTTATCATTAAAATGTTTCAACCACTTATTTAAATTTAGAATAAATCTATAAATTACTTTGAAGTAAAAGAAAAATTTTAATGCCCCTGTGAGGATCTAACTTGGGCAAACAAGATTTAATTTGTTGGAAATTTAATCATTTACTTTTATCTTGACATAAATATCTTGGAGGCAATCATGCAATTCACAATTCTAGCCCATGTGATTTATTTTAGAAAAAATACTTTTAAATATTTTAGAAGTACTGATATCTATCTGGAAATTTGGCCCATTTTTGGAAAAGCATCTAATTAAATATTTTACTTAGTAACTGAATGTTTACACCACCCATTCATGGAAAAAAGTAATTTAAAGTGCTAGCTCATCTATTTGTATTTAAACAATTGCATTTAGTTTACTTTATAATTCTATGTGGCACTAAATTATTTAAAACAAACTTTTGTAAACTTTATTTCATATACATTTTAATGAACATCTTAACTTATTTTTATTCTATTAGATATGGTTAACAAAATTTTTTGATTCTTAAAATTAGACTGTCTATGCAATGATAATGCTTCAATATTATTAGATAAATAGCAACAATAAGTATAACTTTAGGCCAGGTGTGGTGATGCACGCCTATAGTCTCAGCACTTTGGAAGGCTGAGGCAATAGGATCACGTGAGTCTAGGAGTTCAAGACCAGTCTGGGCAAAATGGCAAGATCATGTCTCTACAAAAAATTAGCCAGGTGTGGTGGCACGTGCTTGTATTTCTAGCTGTACAAGATGCAGAGGCAGAAGGATCAGTTGAACACACAGACCCACACCATCTCTATACACACACACACACACACACACACACACACACACACAAAACTTTGGTGTGGTCAGTTATCAAATCAGTAACACTTGTTTTCAGCATTCTACACTTTTTCTGAGGGATAAAAGTGAAGATAATATAGTTTTTATCTTTAAAGAGCTTTTGATATAGTTGAGAGAAAGAGTAGAGAATAACAATTGATATTCTACTTATATTTATAATATATGGGTTTATTAATTGATCTAATATGAATAGATCCACTTGATATATAAAAAGAAAACAGAACAAGAGAAAAGGAAAGAAGGGTAGGATACCTGATGGATTAATAAGGATATAGTAATTGATATTTGTATTTGAATCTGATCAGCCTAGGAGCGAGGAAATTTGCTAAAGCCTTTGTATTGATCATGATTTAAACAGAAAAGCATATTAACCCCTCAATTGGTACAATGTTTTGTCATTGCTACTCCTGTGTATTACATCGTTTTTGTTTCCGTCTGGCTCTTTAAAAGAATCCCCAAAAACCAAAAGCCTTAAACTCCAAAACAAACAAAGAACTTTAGGCGTGATTATATATTTAAGAGTAATATTTAAACAACTGTTAAATTTTATACAATTATAATGTTCTACAACACATCCAAATGTGTTCTCAGGAGATAAAAGGAGGAGTCGGTTTTTCTATAGAGTCCAGACTATTTTCATTGAATTGGTTGTACCTGCGCAAGGCCATGAAGAGTGGATTATCCTTGGTATTAACTGAAGAAAAGGGAGAAAGACAATCTTTATTTTTATTTTCATTTATTCATACGAATTTGGAAAAAGTGGAATTAATTTGTGGCAATGCACACAAATAAATAGATTGATAAAAGCATGTTTGAGTAGTAATACTTAGAGAAAAGGATACAGAAAGTTAGGTGATGAGTATGTACAACAGTTGGACACAGATTCATATCCTAGTTTTCCAGAAGCATAGTAAAATATAATGGATAAAATTTCATAATGATAATCACATAAAGAAAACAAACATATTAACCAGAAAAATACACAAAAATAGTTTTCCTTACATTGTACTGCAGATAAATTTATCATATGGATTGTATTGCTTATATTTGGGATATGGAACAATATAGGAATTGTGTGATAGTCTTCATGTCATTATAAGATGCAAAAATATTCTCCGTATATGATTATTTATAGTAACCTTCTGTAAAAGCCAAAGACATAATAATAAATGCTCATAACTTCTATAATGTCATTTTAGCAAAGAGCTAACCAAATGCAATCTGGGTAAGGTAGTTGGTGATTTCACTTATAATAGGATAGAACTAAACTCCAATTTAGGGCAAAGGATGGTTTACTTGATCCATAGATTTCTTCTCTCAAATATGTTATGTCAACTGGTCTTAATAATGGCTAGATGGTAATCAATTTTAGATTGAATGCTAAAATGAGCTTCTGGAAAAGAGAAACTATTTGTCCTTTGGTGATGGGTATTGGGGACAACTTTAGATAGGTAATGATATTTTGCAAAATTGACTGTCTATTCATTATTTTTATTCCCCCACTCCCTCCAAAATGGTTTCAGGTGGCCTGCAGTAAAAACGACTATTTATTTATGCCTAAAACCTAGAAAAATCTGAAAGTAAGCATGTCAATTACTGTGGATGTTAGTTAAAAGAAGAAAAATGGTGTGTTTTAGGTAACTTACTCATTTATTTGTTCAGCCTTTTATTCCCTTATTCTCTATAAATTGAGCAATCGTTTGTATGTTATTCTGTTAGCTATTAAGGATATCGTGGAAAATAAGATATATGTGATCCTTGCTTTCAGTAGATTCCTAGATTTAGGGAAGGTAGAAAATAAATGAATAACAAATTATATACTTTACATAGATAATGGTTGAATGCAAAGTTAATTTTCTTAGCAATTACCTATGTAAATTCTAGAGAAATAGTGCAATTAGAAGGGAGTTACTTTATTTTAGAAACACAGAACAGTTTCCCTTAGGAGGTGACATTCAAGTTTCCATTTCTTATACTCTACGGAGAAAGACCTTGTCAAGATTCCCAAAGACCTCTAGATTGCCAACTCCGTTAGTCACCTCTCTGTTTTTATCTTGTATGTTCGCTGTCTAGCACGGGACACAGTTAACCATTTCCTTTTTGGCCTGCTTGTTTCGTGGTATCACCCAGGATTTTCCTTCCACCTCCCTGACTGCTTCGTCTCCGCCTCCTTTGCTGACTTCTGCTCGCCTGCTCTGACCTCTAAATGTGTTATTAAGCAAAATTCTTTGCTCTCTTTCCTTCTGTCTCTGTGATACACCTTAAGGAACCCTGCGTATTGCTTTAAATACCATCTCTATAGAAGTGACTTTTCAAAACTGTATCTTGACGACTAACCCTTCCTCAGAACTCCAGCCTTTCAATACTTCTGCGTATCAACCCCTCCAAGTAGATTCTAATGAATATCTCAAATTTAACATGGCTGAAATACGTTGAATTTCTCAGCCCTCCTATTTTTATTGACTTCCATGACTAGGCTATGATATTATTATGTCATTCTATTAGTTATTAAGGAAATTGTGAAAATCCTTAATTTATATTATATTATAATAATTAATCATAATAGTTAAATATATTTACAAATGTATAAATATCTCATAATAAATATAATATAATCAATAATTGAATATATTTCAATTTTAAATAATTATATAACTATAATTATCAAATATCATAATTGTATCTAATGATAATTACTACAATATTATAACCTACTTGTAGAAGTCAATAATAACCTAATAATCATTGCAACAACAGCAATAGTAATAGTGGCCACATTCATTGAAGACTTCTATTCCAAAAATTGTTTTAAGCAGTTTACATAGATTGTATTATTAAATTCTCGCAACTCTATGAGGTAGGATTATTAGTTTCCAGATTTCATAAGTGCAGAAACAAATGAGTGTAGAGGCTAACTAATGTATTTACAGTCACACAGTCCAAACAGCATTCAGTGGTGGAGCTAGGATTCTAACTTCCCTTAACGCAACACTGCACTGATGGCATTGGCCTTATCTATCTGGATGATCAAGGAAAAACCCTTAATTTTTGTAGGTTTTCTAAAACTCTAGATTTAAATCAGTGAAATTATCTCTTTAAAATATAAATTATAACAACTCAGTTTTCTGTTTAACCCACTTCAGTGGCTTCCCATTATTCACTTAGCATAAAATTCAAACTTCATCCTTGCCTTGTCTGGCAAAAACCTACATGAAGTGGTCCTGGCCTGCATTTCTTAGTTCATCTCAAACACCCTCCCTCTCTTTTCCAGCTGTCATTTGTTCTTCATACACGCCAAACTTTCTCCCATTTTAGTCATTATATGCCTGGTGCTTTCTCTACCCCAGATCTTTGCGGGGCCAGTTCTTCTTCATTCTGATTTTGGTTTAAATGTCATCTTCTCAGACAGATCATCCATGTTCATCCAGTCTAAGAAAAGCCATCATATCATGCCATCTCCCTTTTAAAATGATCTGCATTACAGTTATCATTCCTGATTATTTTCTGTTTATGTTGGGATTGTTCATTTTATTACTGTCTAGCTCTGCAAAGCCTAAAATAGTTTTTGGCGTAGGATATTTTCTCAAAAAAAAAAAAAAATTTGTGAATGAATTTAAAGTGATCTCAAGGGTCAATAGATGTTGATCTGATGTGGCCATGAAGTGGAGGAGGCAGAGCTGTGGGCAGAAAGAAGAGTCTAGCTGAAAGCCAGAGGGAGAAAACAGTTTTGCATGCTAACAGAGCTGAGCAAACTCAGCTGCGATGCTTTGAGTAAAGGCTGAGCAGTGTTAAATCACATTAAAAACAGGGAGCTGGTTGGGCAGCACCTTGTTAAAGATTTAGGACTTCTATGAACAATCAGAAACAATTATAGGCCACTGAGCAGGTAAGTGACATGATTAGATCTGCCTTTAAAAAATGTTTTGGTAGGCCTAGACCTTGATCAAAGTTGACATTCTGCTGGGGACACAAAAAGCACAACTTATACCTTGTTAAAGTGAGACGATTGGTCATAAATGGATGAGGCAGATATTTTGCCCATAGAAGATTGAGGAAGCAGCTGAGGCTGGACTTGCTCAGGTGAGTATAAGAATCTATTTTTTTACACAAAGAGCAACACAGATTTGGCCTGTTTTTCTTCCTTTATTTTGATAATGAAGTCAATCAAACTAGCATTGTGAAGAGTTCTTCTGAATGCCTGCTTTGAAGGAGTGAGAATCAATATCAGTTATATTTCAGAAACTGGCAAATATGAGAGATTATAATATAGTAATTTGTATCACGATGCCTCCTTATTTCTTAATGTTTCTATGTTATTAATATGGATTTAAGTGTTGAGTTGTCCAAAAAAAGTGTTTCTTATTATTTTTAGTTATTGTCTTAATAGTCTTTGGGCAAATTCTGGGAGGATTTGAGAATATGTGGTTTATGATTTTCTCAAATTGTTAAGATCAGTGATGTGAAATAAGATTACAGAACATAGTATCAAAATTTCCCTCATTCCTAGTTAAAGCATTCTTCTGGGACTAGAATTCAACAACCATTTCCAGGTATCGATAGGACTACAACTAACCAAACAATGAACAAAAATATATTTCTCCTTCTTTTAGAGCAGAAGTCGTCTTCTTAACTCACTCGTTCATTTATTCTTTCATTAATTCCACAAACATTTCTTAAGTGCCCACTATAGCCTTCTAATTTTTGGTGTTTACAATGTTAAAAAAAGCCTCAATTCTTCCTCTCTGGACCTCACAGTGAGTGAGGAAAAATGACATCAAATTACTAAACAAAATGTTTATACAAATTTTGATGACTTGTATTTCCAAAAGAACAATGTGCTACAAAAATGAATTGTTTTGAAATGTAGACTGAGGGTTTCAGCATAGTTTTATGGGTTTTTTTTCTGTATGCACTTACAAAATTAAATATAAGACAGATAAAATATTTTGAAATAATTGTAAAGCTGTAAAATAATTAGAAGAAAAGAAATCATTTAAACAAGTAACTGTGGAAATCAAGACAAACAGACCACCCACAAACAACCAGGCAAAGTTCTCTATCTGAATTAAATGAGTAAAACTGGTTTTTGAAATACACAAGGAAAATATCCCAAGAGATTGACTAGCCCTTAGGTCGATATTTGATCTGTGTCATGAAGGGGTAACCTTGGAACTTTGTGGAGAAAATGAAAGGTTCTCTTCTTCACCTGCCTGTAACTCTTGAGAAGAGTGATGAAATGTGATAAATCGGCTGCATTACTGACTTTTTAAAACAGAGATAGGGGTCTTTTCTTCAGCCAGGGTCAGTGTTTCCTCTCTGTTACAAAAAATACAATGGGGGCTTGGATTTTGCTTTTTAATTTTGTTCTGTTTTTGAATAGTTCTTTCTTTCTTCAATAAGGAACTAAGGCAGAAATCCCTTACTGTCCCATGACCTGCTGTCATGATCCTTGATGTTCTGCCCACTTTTACTGATTTGCCTTAAAAATATAGTGCAGTTTTATCTGCCAAGACATCTTGTTTATTCTTTTTCTAAAATCCTTCAGACAGGGATTTCTAAAATCTTTCCTTGAACTACTTACTCTGTAAGCATATGGATGCTACACTTTTTCCTTTGTCTTTTTAGTTTAAATTTGCACAGTTCATTTTTTAAAACTACCTGTTAGTTTCTTCTTTCTATTCCCATTGCTACTACCTGCTCACCTTGGGTTACCAAGTGGATTTTCAGCTGACCCCTCATCCTCCAGACTTAAACTCACATGCCATTTCATCCCACACCACAACCAGGCAAATTGCTTTAATGCAAGAGCAACAGTTTTCTTTAGTTTTCCTCTGCTCTATATCTCTAAATGGTTCTCACTGACTATGGGATCCATTCCACAGACTTCCTGCCATTCCAAATCTGCTGAATTACTTTGCCCTTCCTCTTGTCAAACTTTACCTTCTACTGGTTTCTGAGAAATCCTTTTCTTGCAGGCCATTCTAGATTCCTCACTGCCTAGGAAGATTCTTCCCAGCAGCCGACCTGCCACAAATACCCATCTTTCTCAATTACTGTAGTCTAATTAACTCTCTCCTTTAAATTCTTCGGGCTTAATTGATCCCTCTCTTTTCTCTGCTTCCATGGCATACACAGCTTAGTCTTTATTTTGGTATGCGTAATACCAATCCGACTTTTTATGGTTATGTATATTAACTGTTTAATATGGTACATGACTCACCACCCAAATTAAAAAATAAGCACTGGATCTTATCTGGTTTTCTGAGTTTCTTAAGACAACAGACTGCTGTGCATGCATAATCAAAAGTCATCAATAAACATAGAAGCGGAGTCACTGTGTGCTCTTTTCAGGATATGTATTTCTTGGAATACAGAGTGGGTAGAAAGAGCTGCTGGTGGTATAGAAAGTGGGTAGTAAAGCATGTTAACCATGTGCTTGCATAGGCTTCATTTCAAGTCCCAAATATATGAGGTGAGGCCTTATTAATAGTAGCAATCCTTTACCTCAATAGCAGTGGCAAGAAAGTCCCCTGAATTTTCTAGAGAAATATTTCTTGTACTGAGACTATAATGCATGAAAGCTGCAATTTATTTTAAATTGAATAGCTATTTCTACATTTCTCATGTATTTAATATTTGTACTGTTCTGGTTCCTGCTCAGCATGTGGTAAGTGAAAATGTTGGTGCTCCTAAGCCCTAGATAAACATGAAAATAGCGTTGAAGTGCTCCTTTTTGAATTAAAACGCAATAGCCCTCCCTTATCCACAAGGGATATGTTCCAAAAATGCTCAGTGACTGTCTATAACTGCGGATACTATAGAACCTTAAATAAACTACTTCTTTATGTATAGGTACCTATGATAAAGTTTAATTTACAGATTAGGCATAGTACTATATTAACAAAAATAACTAAACAGAGAAATTAAAACAATATACTGTAATAAAAGTTATGTAAATCTAGTCTTTCTCTGTCTAAAATATCTTACTGTACTGTAAGATATTCGCCTATTTTCAGACCATGGTTGACCATAGGTAACTGTGGATAGCAAACCTGAATGAGTGAGGACTGCTATATATGCAGTATTGCAGAAAGGATAACTATTCACTTTATAGAAACAATTGGCTTTGGAATCTGTAGCTTTTTTGGGCTCAGCTTAGTGTTGTTCTTTTGAAAAGATAAGAAATAAAAGGAAATTGTAGTTTCATTAACTTTGTCTTTAGATGCTTCGTCTATCTTGAATTGCACAGCAGGTACACAACCATGATATAGAGATATGGGTGAAATCAAACCAATTTCTGATCACTTTCACACCCGCTAATCTTTTATAACACTATAGTCAAGACCATACTTAATTTTATATTTTTAAAATTTTTCCTCAGATATGGAACAAATGAAATTTCTCAACTGATTTATTTCTTGGTAATTTCAACATTTGCAAACCTTTTTTAAAGAGGTGAGGCATATCCCTGAGATGAAACGTATCTAAGAGAAATACTAATTTCTGTTCTAGTATTTGCTAGCTTCTTGCATCTGAGCTTTGAAAAAAGCCATCTTTTCTGGAAAAGTCAGTTCTCGCAGAGAATATGCAACATGCTCAAACAGAAATAAGTTATTACAAAAGATTCTTTGTGGTAATATCATCATAATTAGGAGCAATTTTTCTGACAGGAATAAAAGATGAATTTATTCTTATGTTATTTAATTATGCCAGAATTCTTTATGTTTTTGACCTTGTATGAAAATAAGCTTTAAGAACTACTCATTATGCTTTTTCAATACAAATAAAATGATTGCCTCAGTAGATAGTGTTTTTCCTTAAAATATATCACAGTTTTATCTGCTTTAAGTCACAAGAAATTTGGATTTTAGTGTATATATTTGGCTCTTCTGTTTTCGTATCAATCTGTACTATTTACTAAAGCAGACAATTATAGTCTACAATTCATATTTGGGTTTAGTTTTTGGAAGAATATGTTTACAGAGACCACAGATCAGACATATATAACTTATTTCCTGATTCCAGGTTGATCTGCATCTATACGAGAAAAATCTACATAGTGCCTTAGTGATATTTTACTGTAATTCATACAATCTTGTTATTTAGGAAAGTAATAAAATAAATAATTCATTTACCAATTTTTTGCCGTTCCTTGTGCTAGAAAGTATTTGTGGGAGCATATACAATAACGTTATGGTGAGACATACATAGCAAATCAGGTTTAGAGAAAACAGAAGACTCGGAAGGCAAATAATGAAGTCTCAAAGTATTTCCCAAGTTGATCAATTGAAACTCGTCCAAGTTTTGTTCATTTTTTAATATCAGGAGGTTGTGAAACATGACAAGTCTTCAGAGAAATCAAAGTTATTCTAGGCACTAAGTTCCGCAAAAGAAATTTCTCACGTGGGACTTGTTGGGGACAATTGCAAAAACAGAATTCTATGATAAAAATGTTTTTAAATAGAAATAGCCCAAACTGTGTAGTTTAATTTATTTATATTCCATACTTCCATGTGCTCTGTTTAGCTGTAACCATCTACTCTATGTATTAGCTTTTCTCTACCTACTCAGAGTCAACCTCCAATGGCCAAAAGACCAGCAGGAGTGATTAATATGTGTGTATTCCATAGGTAATGTTCTAATTGAATATTGTTTAGCATGACAAAACTACTGATTACAGGTTGAACATTTCTAATCCCAAACTCTGAAATGCTCAAAAATCTGAAATGTTTAAAATTACCTTCTGGCTACGTGTATAAAGTATATATGAAACATAAATAAATTTTGTCTTTAGCATTAAGTCCTTAATATATATAAGCATATATTTCAAAATCCAAAGAAATCTGATATTTAAGACAATTCTGATGCCCAGGCATTCTGGGTAACTGTTACACAACCTGCATTTCATTTTTCTGATCCCTTAATATAGGAAGTCTGAATCAATGAATTTGGATAAAAAAGGAGCTTCTCTGTGACTTGCCAACTTCATCAGCTATCTTTAAGAGGAAGAGATAATTTACTTATTTTTCTTTTTAAAAATGGTATCATATAATTAGGAAAGTCAGATTTTTGTTTCCTCTTATTCTCTTAACAAAGATCTACTTGCTGTATTGTTCTTTTTTTCTTTTTGTTCTATTTTCCTGTGATAGTCTTTATGTAATAGTTTTTAAAATTTTTCTACTTTTTGGAAATAGAATTAAAATTTAGTAACTTCAATTTAATGTAATGTCAGTTAGTTCTATAAGACTGTTCTATATGGCTCAAGTGATATACAGTAGATGTCAGTGAAAATTCCTAGTTGCATTAAGATCAGCAAATCCTAATTAAAGATATCCTTACATAATTTTTAAAATAAATATATATATATATGTTCTATAGGTTAAAAATTGGTCTATTAGTCTAAACTTGAATCTTTCATAAATTATGAGTCTGTTCTCTTAAATGTTTTTTATATAAATCTCTTTATCCACCACCTATTACTTTTGGACCAGTGCTGTCCAATAGAAATATACTGCAATACACATATATAATTTGAAATTTTACAGTAACCATATTAAAGAAAAGTAAGAAGAAATAGGTAAAATTAGTTTTAAAAAATTTATTTCATTCAAACTCATATATCCCCAAATTATCATTTCTAAATGGAGTCAACATAAAATTATTACCGGGATAGTTTAAAACTTTTATACTTTGAAATATGCTATATACTTAATATTCTGCTAACAGAATATCTCAGTTCATATGATAAATTTTCAACAGCATCTATAGTAGTTCCACTAAACAATACAGTTGTGCTTAACAGAAAACACTGTTTGGCACTGCATCAATTAAAATTAAATAAAGTAAAAAATGCAGTAACACAGTAACACAAGCCACATTTCAAGTACTCAATAGTCACATGTTGCTGTTGGTTACCAGATCAGACAACACACAGTTCTACACTGTTGTAACTAAACTTTCTAATTATATACACCCGTTGGGAGAAATATTTGAAACAAGAATCCTCAATTCATGGAATTATTTGAATTATATACATGTACATAATATGAATATATTATTTATACTATAAAATAATAGAACGTAGAAATTTTGAAGATTAATGAGTATTTTAAAATAACAATGTTATTTTCTTATTTTTTAAAAAAACAAATCTTTCACAGTTTGTCATCCAGAGGTTTGTAAGAGTGTTCCTAAGATCAGTTTAATGTTTAGTTTCAATGGGTGTTAGAGCTGAGACGATTCACAAAGACACAAAAGTACAATAACACATTTAAGGATCAGTTCATTGTTAATCACGGTATGTTTAAATCCACGTAATAGTCTTATGGATAATTCTGAGAGCCGAATACTTATAAAATAGGATTAAATGGTCATGGTTTCTACCTTGCAATGTGGTTGGCTACTAGCTCATTCTTATAGCAAAAAGGAAAAAAAATGTCAGCTTTGTCACTTTATGTGGCTTATTGGTACTTGTACAATCTTCAATCTGTATAAGTACAATCTGTGGTTTATTTGCAAAACTTCTTTGAACCACTTGCTCCATGTGAATGATAGTTTTATTAAAATTGATAACCTAAACACTAAATTCACTTAACTAGGCTCCTGTAATCAAAGATGCCCTTGTTTATTGTTGTTTTTTAAAAAATTAAATAAACTAAAATTAAATAAAGCCATACGCTTTAAAACAATGAAAGTGAAAAAAGGTGTAAGGGACTATTAGATATCTCCCTGCCCTCAGTAGACCTCGTGTGCTATGTATGACGTGTGTATTGACATGTGCACTCACATGACATGCTTGACTTACATAACCAGGAAAAGATATGTTTATTTTAAAAGCTGGATTTCTTTTTTCTTTTATAAAAGATACATATAAATGCAGATTTTGATATTTTTCTCCTACGCTCGCATGGATCATGCTGTGTCTCCCTTTACTAAGCACTTAACCATTGTGAATATTACTAATCTAAATTAAAATGCTCCTTATCAATAGGAATATGATTTGGTGACGTTGTAGATTGAGATTATGGTTTGAAAATTTTCCTCTTATCAACCATATGTAGCCATTTCAATATATCTGACAGAAGTAACTAGAACTATTTTTCATTGGCTAACATTGAACACCATGATTTTCCTAAAGCAGATTAGAAACCTTATGTAGGTTCTTTCAGATTTGTGAGTCTCTAAAAATGATATCCAACAATCTGGCAGCCTTAAAGTGGGCCCAAGTAGCCACTTAGACCTTGGCAAATTTTGCCCAAGAGAAAAGCACAGAAACCTGTGCCAGTCAAAGAACAAGTAAAAAAAATAAAGAAATTAAGATCTCTATTTTAAAAATATTCCTCATTTCCATTCACTTTATAAGAATTCGAGTTGTGCTTTTTAAAATTTTAGACTCTGATACTCTGCTGAAAGGGATTGAGAAAGCTTTTTAGCAATAATTATTTTTGAGATGTTGAGAGCATGATTAATTTCCATTTATTTTTAAAAGTAAATTTAAAGTTGATGGCAATAATGAGCATTTGAAAAGATCTTTTTGCATATTTAATACTACTTAGTGGAAAAAATGATAAGAGAATATGCTATTTTGTTCTATTTCAACATTGCTTATGATTTTTATATCCTTTGCTCAGCCTTTGTAGTGAGTAATATGAGTAAGATGCATTCTGTTTGTTAAGGTTTTTCCTTTTATTCTATTTTCCCACAATATATAATTATTATTAGAAAATAATTGTTGTTTACATTGTGTTCTCCAAAGCTCACATAGTTCTCAACCAAATTAGTTGGATGTTTATCTCTATTGAACATGATCTTTATTCACATGGTAGTTGATATGCTCTTTTCCACTAATGAAAAGTAGGTTTGAGAAGATTAGATCTAAGAATTGGTAAAATTAAAATCACCATTTTAGTCTTTTATATCAGATCCTGAAATGCTGCAGTTTTCTCAGATGAAAAGTCAGGCATCTTTTGTTGCAAGATATGTCCTTTCTAGGTCGATAAAATAGCCTAATTCTAAACTGTGATTTTGGTTTTTTTAAATAAGTCTTGTGGTAGAGAGAAAAGTAGAGTTCATTTTGAGTCACGGCTCAGATGGAAACAGGTAAGGTTACCCCATGACTCAATTAAAATGGTGGCTCATTTCGTAGTTTATACCTGCACCTATGAGATATAGTAATGTAAAAAACTGACAAATGTAGTTTTTTAAATTTTAACAACAAAAAGCACATTACTTCTGTGCGTGTGTGTGTGTGTGTGTGCGCGTGCGTGCACGCACATGTGTGTCTGTATGTGTAGAAGGAGGTTTCTCTGTTACCCAGGATAGGTGACATTTTGCTGCAGGAATAATAAACTCAATATGTTAGTGGCTTAAAATGACAAAACTATTTCTTGCACACTCAGTTTCCTCTGGAGATACAGAAAACTCTTAATCAACCATCCTTCATGTGACATTTCTCTAACTCAGACTGCCTTGATCTTAATCTTGTATTTCTGCCATCTCAATACCTGGCCTCCTCATTTTCTATGGTAGAGAAAGAGCAATCAGAGAGTTGCACATTGCCCTTTCATTACCTCAACCCAAAGGAACCCATAACGTTGTCTAGAATAAGAGATAGAACTCCGCTTAACTGCAACAGGGCTGGGAAATAGAAGGAAACACTTAGAGTTTGTCATGACCGTTACTGCCTCAGCCATGATGTCTTACTCATTTGATCATAAGCAAAATACTTAAATTTTCATGTCTGATTTCTCAGAGATTTATCCTGACGTTTCTTGTAAAGTATTTTCTTGAAATTCTAGTTTGCAATGTTCTGAAACTAAGGGGTTCCGCCGAGAGTGTTAATGATGATTCATTCATTCACTCATTCATTCAGTTGAGAAACAACTACGTACTTTATCCTAGGCTAGATATTGGGTATACAAAGAGGAGTGAGATGCAGTGCTTCTAACCTGAAGGAGCTTACTGATTAGTTTTCAAAAAAGTCATGTAAACATATACGTTATACTGGTAAATGCATTCTCTCATCTATTGAACAAGTGTTTATTCACTACCTATGAGGTGCCAGGTCTTTTAATGGAGGTTTGACATAGCAGAAAAAAGTCTCTGGTTTGTAGTGATTATATTTTATATGGGGGAGGTATATAGGAAACAAATAAACAACACAGAAATATATTACATCATAAAGTAATAGGTACTGTGAAGAAAATAAGACATTGTGATCCCAGAAAGGAAGCTGGAAAATCTACCTCTGATTAGGCGATTAGAAAAGAATGCTCTGCAACTGGACCACTTATGCAACTACCTGAGCAGCCGTGCATTCCAATATCTGATCTGGGGACAGAGCATCCTAGGAGTAAAGGCCACAGAGAAACAAGTTTCTTCTCTTATAATTAGGCTTTAGAAGACAGGCCGGTGGCACTGGAGCATTGCATATCAAGAGCAGAGTGGCAAAGGATGAATTTGAAGAAGTAGGTAAAATTCAGATTCTGTAGAATCTGTAGGTTGAGGTAAAGATTCTAGTGAAAAGATATAAATAAACATAGGATACTTAAGGGAACAAAATTGGTTCTGTTATCTTAAGGCAGAGCAGGGGAATCAGAGAAGAAAACTGCTTCAGGGAGGGGATGTCTGGGCTGGATTTTAAATGAGGATGAGTCAGTTGGCCAAGAAGTATTGAGGGTCACTACATGCAGAAAATATCTAGCAGCACATTAATATCAGAGCTGAAAATAAGAAAGCAATGATCAGCATGTATTTGACTGTGCCAAGATTTTCAAAGCATGGAAAACAAAGGGACATCATCTTACGACCTTCATCTTAATGAGGGATCATGTATATATATATAGACAGTGTCTTGCTCTATTGCCCAGGCTGGAGTGCAGTGCTGTGATCTCAGCTCACTACAACCTTCACCTCCCAGGTTCAAGTGATTTTCCTGCCTCAGCCTCCTGAGTAGCTAGGACTACAGGCTCACGCCACCATGCCTGGCTAATTTTTTTTGTTGTTGTTGTATTTTTAGTAGAGACAGGGTTTCACCATGCTGGCCAGGCTGGTCTCGAACTCCTGACTTCATGACCCACCTGCCTCAGTCTCCCAAAGTGCTGTGATTACAGGCATGAGCCACTGTGCCCGGCCGGGATCATATATATTTATGATGTGTGTGTGTGTGTGTGTGTGTGTATGTGTGTGTGTGTGTGTGAGAGAGAGAGAGAGAGAGAATGAGATGCATAACATTTATTAGGGAAATTGGCTAATGCAATTATGGAGGCTGAGAAGTCCCACCATTTTTCATCTGAAAGCTGGAGAACCAGACAGAGAAGCTGGTGATGTAGTTTAGCGTGAATCTTAAGGCCAAGAATTAGGAGTGCTGATGTCCAAGAGTAGAAAATAGATGTTCCCACTTACTTAGCCTTTCTCTGCCTTTTTTCTCTATCTGAGCCTTCAAAGGACTGGGTGATGCTGCCCGCATTGGTGAGGGCAAGCCTTTCTTATTCAGTATACTGCTTTCAATGCTCATCTCTTCCAAAAACACCCTCACAGACAACACCTGAAAATAATTTGACCAGCTCTCTAGGTATCTCTTAGCCCAGTCACATTGACAAATGAAATTAACCATTACTCCATATTAATATTCTGCTTGCTTAAAGAAAACTAAAGGATGTTTTATAATTTTCATAATTTTGGGTTTGCTAAAATTATTTCATGCCTATGATTCAAACTTTATATACATATTATATATTATATTATATTATATTATATATATAATATATATAATATATATATTATATATATAATATATTATATATATTATATATATAATATGTATATATAAAATAGCATAATTTGAGTTGCTACTGCATCATGTGAACACTTGATTTAAACATTTATCAAATTTGACAGTGAAGATTTCTTTCTATATTGTGAATCCATTTTTTTTTTCATGACTTAAACATTTTTGTGGGATTGTTAAAAACTAGGAGATCTAAAACACTGGAAAGTATGTACCTGAGAACAGGGATCCCCTTCTAAACCATAAAGGCAAATCAGTGGGAGCTGCCCTAGGACATAAGAGTTTTTATGTGTTCATCCAATAGATATGCACAGAATATCCTTCCATGCTAGGTACTGATCTAGGTATTGGAGACAGAGCAGCAAACACAAGATAAAAATGCTTTTACCTTTTTTACCTCACATTCCAATGAGAAGATACAAGTAATAAATAAGCAAATAAAATACAAAGTATGTTTGATAGTGACAGATGCTGAGGAGAAAAATAAATCGTGGAAGGTGGCTGTGAAATTTGGAAAAGTGGTGGTAAATTATAATAGGGTAGCCAGAGGAGGCTTTTAGGAAAAAACTTGATTGATGTGAGAAAATATATCATGTTGATATTTGAAGGAATAATGTTTCAGGCAGAGGGAAAAGTAAGAGCGAATAAATTGAACAGAGATAGGAACTAGGTTGGTTGTGACACAGAAACTTGGCCTGTAAATGAAGTCAGATAGACCATAAGAGTGGGGTAGTGGCAAATGTTGTAGGGATGGCATTGGAAGGAATTTGTTGCATTTTTGGGGGGATTAATTTGGAAAGACACTTGACGAATTTTAAGCAATAATCCCATGACCTCAATGACTTCTTAACAGTAGTCCCTTGGCCTTCTCTATTAAGAACAGATTGGAGAAGAGCAAGAATGCAAGCAAGGAGATCAGATGTGGGGCTACTACAATAATCCAGGCACAATATGATGGAGGCTTGGACTAGGATGGTGAGCGTGGAAGTAGTGAGAAGTAGTTTTACATTCTCAGCCACTGCAAGAGGCAGCTTTCATATTCTGAGTGGGAGAAGATGGCAGGAGAAACAACTTTTTGGCAAGACAGGAGCCAGTTAGGGTAGATTAGATTTGAAAAGCCTATTAAGTATCAAACTGGAGGTATCTATTTGGTAATTATGTACACAAGTTTAGAGTTTAGAGAAGAGGTCAGGCTAGAAAGAAAAATTCAAAATCTAACTATGCATGACTTTCAGGTTTGATTTTTTTTTCCTTTGAAATATTTAATTGATAAATAAAAATTCTATACAAGATGTACAATGTGATGATTTGACATGCACATACATTGTGTACTGATTAACATAGTCAAATTAACTCATCCATCACCCTTCATAATTAAAATTTTGCATGTGGGGTGTGTGTGGGGTGTGTGTGTGTGTGTGTGTGTGTGTGTGTGTGTGTGTGTGTGTTTGGTAAGGTCACTTAAAGAAACTACTCTTTTATCAAATTTCAAGTAAATGATACATTATTATTAACTATAGTCACTATACTATACATTAGATCCCCAGAACTTAATTCATTTTATAACTGAAAGTTTGTACCATTTGACCAACATATACGCTCTGGTAGGATTTACCTGATTTGTTCTCTCAAATTCCTTTCATTCACATTTTTGCTGATTTTTCTGCTCTCTTGTCTTCCAAAAGTTGACATTCAGCCCATCTTAATATGTGGCCTTGAGCATAGCCAAATCTAAAAGGTTTTAAGTAATCATCTGTGATGTTTCCTTCTTACCTTCAGTAAATAGCTAATTGATCCAAACAGGCCCTGTTGAGTGGTCATAATATTTGCTCAATGACTTTGTGTAGGTTATAGAATTGCTGTGGGTAGAGTGTGTGTGGAGGAAAAAGAAGTATTTGTAGCCAATCAATTTATTAATATGTTTTCATGCATTTAAATTATGTTGAGTTGAACTTACCTGAGCATGTTAGAGAGATACCTGTTTAATATAGTAAGCTATGCACACAGTCCAATAGGTATTCATCGAGATGATTTATAATTCTCTAATTTCATAGGTCAGCTAATAGTATTCCCATTCTACCCCCAGGCTGTCATAACTTATGATATTCAAGTGTATGTTTCGATATGGTCTTAGCCAAGGGAGGTCATGTAGCCAGTGAAGCAGAGAGAGGAAAGAAGATTGCCATACTTGAATCTGTACCATCAAAATGACAAAATGGTTCTATAATAAACAATAGGTTAGTGGCTTGATATGCCTACAGCATCAACTGCAGTGCACAACAGGCGAGTTATTTATGAAATAGGCCTTTTGAAAATACATAGCTCTTAATAATCTGAATCTCATTTCTATGTCCTTTCCAATCAAATAGGTTGGCATTATCCATCTATTTGGAACACATGGTTGCTTTATTATTTTTTAAAGCATGACACCTTATAGATAGGAAATATTGAGGAAATCCAATCCATGCAATAAATGAAACACATAAATGTATTTTTAAAAAATATCTCTTGTGGCATTTGGATTTTTACCAATCAGGAAAAAATTAAATGAAATCTTCTAGAATTCAAAATAAGGTATACTAGTGTTATTCATATATTATGTACATTGCTTCCAGAAATAATACTGATGATGATGAACTGTCATATGTACTAGCTAGAAAGGCTAGTCAGTCAGAAAACGTTCTGGAGGAATCATGTGAAAAACTAGTCCATGTTTACCTTTTATTTCTAATCTAGATTTTTATTTACTCTTATTCCTCATGAGATTGAAGCTCAGGATTTTCAAGGAGACTAACACGGAGTAACATTAATAAAGAATACGCTTGACTTTTCCTTCTTCAAAAAGAATAGGGAGACCATTTCAGATTTGATCTGCCGTGATAGCTCTCAACTTGGTCAGCAAAATATCTCTCTTTAAAAGTAACATTTTCATAATGATCTCTAGTTCCATCCATGTTGTTGCCAATGACAGGATGTCATTCTTTTTTGTGGCTGAATGGTTCTTCATCGTGTATATTTACCACATTTTCTTTATCCATTCATCTGTTGATGGACAATTAGGTTGCATCCAAATTTAGTCCCTCATAACTATCCTGAAAAAAATTTCTGATTAGTGTCATATTACCTATCTGCACATACATTTGAAAAAGCTATGTATCAACCCCATTTCTTATCTATAAAATAAAAGAGAAGATAAAAGGAAAATAACTTTTGAAGAAATGTGTGTTTTAAAGTACAAGTTTTGGATGAGGACTGTGCTAAAGCCATAATGAAGTAGACAAATGCCTCCCCATATTCACAGAACCACTGTGAACACAACTACAGTGGCAAGATGACCAACGCTGGTACACTGTACTGGTGGCTGAGTTACCAACAGTGGCGTTGCCATTGGATATTGATATTTTCTGAGATAGTATAAACATCTTGATTAAATTTCAAATAAAAAGTACAATGTTTGTACTTTCTATGAAGTGACATAAACTTCTTTAAAAATTTGTTATGTGAAAGCAGGAAAACTTTTTTTTTTTTTCATGACAATCACATGAATTTTATGGCTGTTTGGCCCAATTTATGTCAGTTAAATAAATACCCACAATTTTTTAAAACTTTGAGAATTGAGAATGCTTGATTTAGGACTGGATGTTATAGTCATACACCATTCATTATGATTTAGTAGAGACGCATACATAATCTGCAGAGAAATATTTAGATTCTCTTTATCTTCGTTGCTTTCTTTACTAACTTTAGAGATTGAATAAACAGGTCACATTTACAATTATTATTGTTCATACAGCTAGGTCTATGTTCTACTATATTTTTTCTTTTTATTTTTTGACACAGAGTCTTACTTTATTACCCAGGCTGGAGTGTGGTGCCACCATCACGGCTCACTGCAGCCTCAACCTCCCAGGCTTAAGCAATCTTTGCACCACAACCTCTCAAGTAGCTGGGCCACAGTTGCTCACCCCCATGCCTGGCTAAATTAAAAAAAAAAATTATAGCAGCAGGGTCTTACTATGTTGCCCAGTCTGGTCTTGAACTCCTGGGGTCAAGCAATTCTCTCACCTTGGCCTCCCAAAATGTTGGGGCTACAGGCATGAGCCACTGCACCTGGCCTTTACTTTATTCTTTAGATTATTTCTCATGAAATAATTTAATAATAATTTAATCATGAGATTTCTCATGTTTCTTCCAACACATATCTAATATTCTATTATCACTGATAAACTTTCCTTATATTGACTATTGAATTTATTGTTTCTTGGATAATACAAGATTATTATTTTTTTAATTTCATGCCAATTTGTAGCCATCCAAAGTCTTATACTGCTGCCCTTGCAAAGAGAAATCTCTTAATTTGAGGAGGACATTTGCTAGAAAGGTTTATATAAACATTAAAAAAACAAATAAAATGTATGAAATACTTGTCTTCCTCTAAAGAACGAGAAGACTATTCAAGATATAGAAGACTACAGTTCATCAAAGCTATTTCCTTGTGTTGTCAAATTTTGCAAACTTAGGAAAGTATGAAAATTACTTCTATCTCGCATTAAGTTTTTATTTTTAAAATATTACATGTGCATGACTAAATGAATAAACATATAAAGCCTAGAGAAGAGATATCAGGAAAAGGAAGTTTCTCTTTAACCTCGGGTTTGGTCTTCTTTAGAGGTCAATATTATTGTTTGCTTGTTTATTTCTATCCAGAAATTTCTTACACAAAGGAGTCTTGTTAATTTTTCTCAATTAAGGTGTATTGGAGACCTTTTCTGGTCAGCATACCCAGAGTCTTTCCATTTCATTACTGGATGCAGAGTATTCTATATGTGGATGAAACCGTATGTGTTCACAGGTGGTAAATATTTAGGCTATTCCATATTACTACAATACAATAAATTAAAAATCTTTCTTGCACATTACATTTTATAGAAACTACTGAATATAGAAAAAAATTAGAAGTGGGATTACTGGATTACAGTATATGTGCATTTAAAATTTTCATACAGATTGGCAAAATGCATTGCAAGAGATTTGAACCAAATTACCTGCTCTCAATAACATATGTGAGTGTGTAACTTTACAAATCATTTTAATGTGTATTTTTAAACTGTGCATATCACACCATTTTGATTGGCTTAAAATGTATGTCAATTTGATGTACATTTATTTAATTATGAGGAAAATAAATATCAGCATAGAATTTAGTATACTTTATTTTTCCTTCTACAGACTGCTTATTTACACATTTTGTCAGTTTCTAAAATAATATTTTAGTTTTGTAAAAAAAATTATACTAAAAAATTTAGCTTTTTGGTCCTTTGTCTATATATGCTGCAAATAGTCATAGTTTATCCTCTATCTTTTATTTTTATTTATTTCATTAGAGATCATCTCCCACTTTCTTGTCTAGGCTGGTGTGCAGTGACACGACCTCAGCTTACTGCAGCCTCAACCTCTAGGGCTCAAGTGATCTTTCCACCTCAGCCCCTCAGTGGCTGAGTTTATGGGCACACACCACCATGCCCTGCTAATTTTTTTTTTTTTTTTTTTTTTTTTTAGAGATAGCCGTTTGTCATGTTGCCCAGGCTGTTCTCAAACTTTTGGGCCTCAGCCTCCCAAAGAGTTGGGATTACAGGTTTGAGCCACCACACCTGGCCATCTTTTAATTTTTCATGGTATGTTTTCTCCTATAAGAGTTTAAAATTGTTTATGTACTCAAATAACTCAAATATACGTTTTTTCCATATGGCTTAAATATTCTATGTCTTGTTTCAAAAGACCAGGATTATTGGGTGTTTTCAAGTCCCTCAGATTATTATTATGATTATACTTTAAGTTCTGGGGTACATGTGCAGAATGTGCAGGTCCGATTCATAGGTATACATGTGCCTTGGTGGTTTGCTGCATTCATCACCCTGTCATCTACATTAGGTATTTCTCCTAATGCTATCCCTCCCCTATGCTATCCCTCCCACAATGAACTGATGTGTGCTGCCTAATTCTGGCAGTGAATTCTTACCCAAATTTTCTGATAACTAATAGTCCCCTAAATGTATCACAGCAGAAAACATTTTGTAACAGTATATAGAGTTTTTCCCTACTTTTTTTGTCTCTTTGTACAGTCATAATTTCACTTGAAGTTGGTAGTGATTTTTGCAGTTGACTGAGCATTATAGTTTATCAGAAATGTATGATTTTTGCCTTAAACATTGCTTGAAAATGTTTTCTGCACTTTCATATATCACAGTTGCTTTAGTATTGTATCATAGAAGAAACCACAATTATGTATTGATAGTCCATAGACAAGTACAAGAGGAAAGGCTTTTTAAATACAAGATCTTTTTATTATACTCTGCACTTGATAAGAGGATAAAACTTACCTTGCGTTTTCCTGGTGTGATCATTTAAATTTGCAATAGAATAAAACTGAATTGTTTTCTTTGGATACATATTTTATTATCAATGATCTAAGAAACGTGATATTACATATTGAAGAGATAAAGCATATATATTGAGCAATACACATTATGTAATATATAAGGACAATAATATGTTCAAAAATACACACACACACACACACACACACGCACGCACATGCACACAAACACTTTTTCTTTCCTCTATGCCCTGTGTATCTCCAAGAAGATTTAAAATAACATTTGGATACAACAGGTATGTAAAACTCAAAGTTTTCAATATTGAATTAAAGTTACGAATTGCAATCAAAGAATATAAATGTTTCCTTAATCCAGGAATACTAAATGTTTCATTTTGAGAGTGAAAGAAGTGAACATCAGCTGGGTCTTAAGAATGAGAAATTTAGAACAGTCAGAATAAACATAAATCAACAGGCTAGGGAATTTGGAAAATAATATATTTACATATACATTAGCATTTATGAATTATTTTCACAGTTCCCATTTCCCTTGATCCTCACCATTGCACTGTAAGGTTGACAAACCAAGTGTTAATAATTCCATTTTGTATGTAATATGTCAGAGACTCAGTGATATTAGCAAGGAAAACTCCACAGACAGTTATTGCATGCCAGCACTGGAACTTGCAACCAAGTATCTTCACTCCAGCTAAAAATATAACTTCAAAATGGTTAAGATAAATTTGTAACATAAAACAATACCACCATGACCATGGAGAATATGAAGACATCAGAATATTTTGGATCCAGCCCTAACTTCATGAGGCCTAGTATATCAAATATCAAGGATTGTGATAATTCTATAATGACTGAAGTGTCTTATAACATTATTATAAGACAGATTGGAGTTTTAAGGTTTTATTCATAAAACAGTTATTCCTTGGGGTTAGCATCATATTATCACAACTGCTGTTGCAATTATTATTACAACTAATACTATAGTAGTAATAGTCATACTACTACTACTAATACTTTATTAATTTATGGACCTTAATTTACATGCAAATCAGAGTATTTTGTAACTTTACTTTTAAGAGAAAAATCTGTAAAATCCTCATAATACACCCTCATGAAGGAAAAATATAATTGTGGAAAATAAATTATGATTTTATCAGATTTTCTTCAACAACTTCTTCCAGGCTATGTGAATTTGGTTAATATGGTTAGTTTTACACTTAAATATGGTATTATGATTCAACAAAAACTTACTTGATTTTGAAACTCAACTTCCATCTCCCCGTTACTGAGAAAGAAAAATTTTTAGATGCTCATAACCATCCAGGTGGCATAATCTTTCTATATTCACACAGTCTGGTATAATCTTATCAGTGGCATCAAAAGTTAGAACACTGTAGCATTTCATGTAACTTCACATTAAAATGAGCATTTCTTGTTTGGATTTTTCTAAGGCCATTAACAAACTGATAATGCTCACATGGGTAAAGGGATGCTGAACATGTAATTGCTTGCTAAATTGATCTAAAGGCCTGATATTGATCTACTGGGTAACATGATATTCATCTTTGAAAAACACTATAATATGTGTTATGAAAATCATCTAGGTATATTTACATAATAGATGTTAATACCTCTTTTGGAACTTTCAGATCCCTTTTAGATATTTACACAATGGACTGATAATACTAAAATTGTAGGCTGAAGAAGCAATTTTCTTCTATTTCCCAAACTAAACGTGAAAATGAGAATAAACAGGAAATTGAGAGTATGCAATTTTCATTCTTAATTCATCTCCTTACTGGCTCAGACTATAGCTACTTTATTTTTTAATAAAGACAAAAGATGTTTTTAAAGTTTTTAATATGTATGAATTTAAGTAAAATCAAACATTTACTTTAGAGTAACATTTTCATTAATTTAAAAGTGTTTATCTATATTTAAATGCACTCATAATAATTATTATGGAATAAAAGAAAATATGCTTTAGGACAGTAAACTTAGAAAAAGCTTCGTTCTTTATGAGGCAATCTGAATTATAATGGAATGTCTATTATAAAAGTATCTGAAGACTCTGAAAAGCCTTTTGTTCCATAATGATATTCATTAATGTACAATATGTTGAGCAGAAGAAATGGAAGTCACCTGAAGTAGACTCTCTGGTTTCTTAATTTTAACATGGAAAAATAAAACCAGTAGACTGAGCATTCCAATCACTAATTCCACTGTATGAGATGGTCTACATGTGTACACATATATTAAATTTCTAATTAACTCTACTGCAAAGCATTTTCCCTAGCATACGTACCTATACATTTTTGTTATTTTTCTTTTTAACTATGGCAAATCATGAAACTATAAAAGAATAACTAGCCAAAACGTTTGCATGTGGCCATAAGGAATGTCTGTGCAGCTTGAGGGAAGTGGAACGTGTGGCAACTGTATGCAATCTAGACAATCAATATTACTGATTTGAAATGTTTATATAGTTTCAAAAATTGATATATAAACTTGTACTTTTGAAATTTGACAAATGGCACACACATATTTAATTAGTCTAATTTTGATTTTCTAGAATAGGAAACAGTGTTTCACAGGAAATGGTACACACATATTTAATTAGTCTAATTTTGATTTTCTAGAATAGGGAACAGTGTTTCACAGGTAAGAAATATTAAGTGGCGCCCAGACTGAGTGTAGAATGAGATGTTTTGATTTCCAACTCAAGGCTTGTTCCTTATACAGTGTCTGATTAACTTGAACTTTTGTTTAGTATAGACACTGAATTGCATGTAACCTGGTCAACTTTCCACTTTGACCAGGGCAATTTGAAACAAATAAAAATAAAAACAAAAAACAAACAAACAAAAGCAGTTTGATAATCTACTGTGTAAGAAGAACATTTTATCTTTGTGATTGTGTGTTTTTTTGTTTGTTCGTTTTTTTTTTTTTTTTTTTTTTTGAGACAGAGTCTCACTCCATCACCAGGTGCCAGGCTGGAGTGCAGTGACATGACCCCAGCTCACTGCAACCTCTGCCTCCCGGGTTCAAGCAATTCTCCTGCCTCCCGAGTAGTTGGGACTACAGGCATGTGCCACCATGCCTAGCTAATTTTTTTTGTAATTTTAGTAGAGACGGGATTTCACCACGTTGGCCAAGATGGTCTCGATCTCTTGACCTCATGATCCGCCCGCCTCGGCCTCTCAAAGTGCTGGGATTACAGGTGTGAGCCACCATACCTGGCCTTATCTTTGTTTTAACATCAGATTTGGCCAAGTGGATAGCCTTGTAAAAATAGATATGATAAACAGATTTTGGATAATTTACATTCATCATATTTGTATTGCTTTTTGTTTGACCAACTGCAGGTTCATTGAAATATTTCTCTTAGAAATTAACATTTAGCCTCTATATAACAGTTTGTTTAGTTACTGATTTAGGGTACCATTTTATCAAGGAAAACTTTGTTTAGTAATTCTGTGTCCCCATAAAAATAGAAGGTTTTTCTTTAGTGCAGTCAAGTATGTTTGCCAACCCCAGTCTTAAATTAATTCTCCTAGAACATACACTTAATAACAATTGGTGTTTATCTGCCTGCTTCCCCGCTGGACTCCCGCCTGTCAAAAGAGAGCTTTAAAAAAAAAAAAAAAAAGTGTTGAATGAATGAATGAATCACTGCTGCTTTTGTATGAAACTTGTGAGAAAAAGCGGGTAATGATTTTGGTAGAGTTTCAGAATATTTCCAAGAACTTCTGAATTGCTTAGAGAAAGAGAAAAATGGGACTTATGACTGCTGAGGCAATGAATTCTATACTCATAGAGTGAAATTGTCTCTATGTTTGGATCTTGAGAATGTGTGAATAAAAATATGATGAGTAAGCAGTCTACGTTTGACTGATGCTTCACATGAAAAGTCTTACTGATATAGAAGTGTGTTTTTTTTGGTATACATTAATCCAGTTCAAGATGCTGGAATGTATAAATTATTTTTTATTCAGAAAGCCATTTTTCTTGTCTTACTTTTATATAATCAGGAACCAAATTTTGAAAAGAAATGTAGACCTTCACACTATTCTTTTTAAATCTTGAATTGGATGCATGTTTTTTTTAACAGATTAAGATTCAAATAAGCAGGCAATTTCACCTTTGGTTAATGCGAATAGTAATCCAAAATCCATCACCCTTTTCTTAATTATTAAATTTGTGTAATACAGTAATCTTAATAGTCATTGCTCTATCATTTTCCTACTTTTTCTTTTAGTTTCAAGTTAATTTAGAGAACGTTTAGAATGTTCTAAATGTGCATACAAAATTGTCATATTCTGAAACAGTGAGTTTTCACACAGTGATGAATGAGGTCAAGTTCTCAGCAAGATAAGATCCTGTTTTTAAAGCTAGTGTGCACTTAAACTTTCATTAAAGGGCTATGTAGATAATGCTTAAAGCACTCAAACATTAGCAGCAGTTAAGGAGTAGGAAATTCAAATCATCTAAAAAAAACTAGTGTGTTGCATTCGGAAACGTGGTATTACAGATATAGTTAAGAGCCCTATTATTATTTTCCCAACTTAGGAAGCAACCGAGGCACAGAAATATGTAAATAACTTGAAATATTCATGCAGCTAGTGTGGTGGATGTAACATTTGAACCCAGAGACAACTTAAGCCAGAGATTCCAGCTTAACCACTGTGCTGTTTTATGAATTACAGCATCAACATATTCAAGAAACACATAGGGCAATATATGTGACTCTAAATACCATCATTGCATATTATTGAACAGAATCCTGATTTCATCGACCTCAGGTGCTAGATTCAAGACTCCAGAGCTACCTTAATTGACAAATAAATATACTATCATTCAAGAAGAAGGGACAGAGACTTGCCAAATCATCTGAACTTGGGGAGAATGTATAAAATAGAAGTAATAACTTACAACAAGCAACTCTACAGACTATCATAAAATTATCACATTTGATTGGTATTTGATTTAGGTTATATAGATGTAGCTAATAATATAAAGATAAAGATAACTAATTTAGTAGAGTTTTCCAGTAATTTCAAGAACTTTAGGATTGCTTAAAAGCAGGTAAAATTGGAGAGTAATCATTAAGAAGTTAGTATTTTCTATGCTCACAGTGAAATAGCCTATATGTTTATAATTCTTAGAGTTGGTTGACAACTATAATATTAACAGGGATGTGAGAAGAAATGAGGTTGTACAGGTAAGTGGAAGTCAAGTTGTAAGGGAATTAAAACCTGGATTAAGGCTTCAAACAATATATTTTCATCTTTGACGACTCCTTCTTTCATCGAATCATTAGGTGTGCTTTAATGTCTTTGTCACAAACAACAAAACATTCCCTTCTTTTCATACTCACATTTTTAGTGCAGCCCTCCTTCCTTTCTCTGCAGATACTGTGGATCCTCTCTTCAGTCTCCCATCATTATGCACCTAGTTATTATCTACCACTATTTTTATAACCACAGTCCAGCCACAACTTTTTGCCTCAAAAGCTTTTACTAGATTTCCATTCTTGATTTGCTGGTGAAATTAAATATAAGAAATACCCTAACTCACATTTTAACCTCCTCACAAACTTCAGCTTACCTGTATAACCTCATTTCTTCCAGAATCCCTGTGAATACTGTAGATGTCAACCTACTTTAAGAATTACAAACATATACACAATTTCACACTGTGACCATAGAAGCTCCTAACTTTATAATGATTATTCCCCACTTTTTCTCAGTGTCTAAGTAATTCTGAAGTTCTTAGAAATACTTTAAAACTCTACCAAATAAATTGTCATTATATCTCTATCTATAGTTACAAATAAATACTAGTCAATTGTGACAATTTCATGATGGTCTGTAAAACTATTTGTAGCAATATTGCAAGTGATTGTTATTTCTATTTTATACATTTTCTCCAAAAACAAATGATCTGGTAAAACTCTGTTCCATTTTTCTTGAATGAGAATAGATTTATTTCTCTATTAGGCATCTGAAAAGTCTTGAATCTTGCACCTAAAGTAGATAAAATTGAGAGGATTGTCTTGGCATTCACAAAGTATGTGGAAAAGGAGGAAGTTGTTCATGGGGAACAGAGTATGATTCAGCCATTTATGTGTTTTATGATTTAAGCCTGCAGGGAGATAATGAAGTGATAATATTCCCTCCGTGAGCAAGAACAAACCCAGTTCTGAAGTTCTGGAGGAAGCCATTGATTGGAGAGGTACATTTGGATGGCAGGCATGGAAGGCAGGCATGAGGTCTCAGTAGCAAATGAAATTGCTGAAAAGAAAGACTGGAGAACAAACTATATAGAGCTAGAAACTTTGAGAAAACTGTTGAAGTAGAGGAATGATGCCAAATAAAATAGGTCAGCATAAGAAGCACTGGAGTGATAAGAAATAGTGCAGGAGAACCAAAGGATGAAATTTGATAAAAAGAAGTGGTTAGTTCTTTAGAGAGGCCATGGGAAAATGCTAGTTATTTTGACAGTCATGGGTGACAGTTCAGAACTTCATTTTATAGAATAGCAGGGACACTATGGCAAAAGATTAAGAAATATAGGCTTAGCTGGGGGAAAAAAGCAGCCTGTATTAGTTCGTTTTCACGCTGCTGATAAACACAAACCCAAGAATGGACGATTTACAAAGGAAAGTGGTTTAACTGGACTCACAGTTCCACATGACTCGGGAGATCTCACTATCATGGAGGAAAGCAAGGAGGAGCAAGTCACATCTTACATGGATGGCAGCAGGCAAAAAGAAGAGCTAGTGCAAGGGAACTCCCATTTTTAAAACTATCAGATCTCATGAGACTCATTCACTATCACAAGAACAGTGAAGGAAAGACCCATCCCCTACCCATAATTCAATCACCTCCCACCAAGTTCCTCCCATGACACACGGGAATTGTGGGAGTTACAATTCGAGATGACATTTGGGTGGGGACACAGACAAACCATAACATTCCACCCCTGGCCCCTCCCAAATCTCACATTCTCCCATTTCAAAACCAATCACCATCCCAATAGTTTCTCAAGGTCTTAGCTCATTTCACCATTAACTCAAAAGTCCACAGTCCAAAGTCTCATCCCAGACAAGGCAAGTTCCTTCTGCCTATGAGCCTGTAAAATCAAAACCAAGTTAGTTACTTCCTAGATACAGTGGGAGTACAGGCATTGGATAAATACAGCCATTCCAAATGGGAGGAATTGGCCAAAACAAAGGAGCTACAAGCCCCAGGCAAGTCTGAAATCCAGCAGGGCAGTCAAATCTTAAAGCTCCAAAAATGATCTCCTTTGCCACCATGTCTCACATCCAGGTCATGCTGATTCAAGAGGTGGGTTCCCATGGTCTTGGGAAGCTCCAGCCCTGTGGCTTTACAGGGTACAGCCTCCCTCCCAGCTGCTTTCACAGGCTGACATTGAGTGTCTGTGACTTTTCCAGGTGCACAGTGCAAGCTGTCAGTGGACCTACCATTCTGGGGTCTAGAGGATGGTGGCTCTCTTTTCACAGCTCCATTGGGAAGTACCCTAGTAGGGACACTGTGTGGGGGCTCCAATCCACATACTGCTGTAGCAGAGGCTCTTCATGAGAGCCCTGCCTCTGCAGCAAACTTCTGCCTGGACATCCAGGATTTTCATACCTCCTCTGAAATCTAGGTGGATGTTCCCAAACCCCAATTCTTGACTTCTGTGAACTCACAGGCTCAACACCATATTCAAGCTGCCAAGGCTTGAGGCTTTCAGTTTCTGAAGCCATGGCCCAAGCTCTACTCCACATTGGCCCCTGTCAGACATGGCTGGAGTGATTGGCACACAGAGCACCAAGTCCTTAGGCTGCACACAGCACAGAGACCCTGGGCCCAGTGCACAAAACCACTTTTTCCTCCTAGGCCTCTGGTCCTGTGATGGGAGGGGCTTCCATGAAGACCTCTGACATGCCCTGGGGACATTTTCCCCATTGTCTTGGGAATTAACATTCAGCTTCTCACTGTGTATGCAAATTTCTGCAGCCAGCTAGAATTTCTCCTCAGAAAATGGGATTTTCTTTTCTATTTCATTGTCAGTCTGCAAATTTTCCAAATTTTTATCCTCTGCTTCTGTTATAAAATTGAATGCCTTTAACAGCATCCAAGTCACCTGTTGAATGCTTTGCTGCTTAGAAATTTCTTCCTCCAGATACCCTAAATAATCTCTCTCAATTTCAACATTCTACAATCTGTAGGGCAGGGGTAAAATGCCACCAGGCTATTTGCTAAACCATAACAAAAGTCACCTTTGCTCCAGTTCCCAACAAGTTCTTCATTCCCAGCTCAGACCATCTCAGCCTGGATTTTATTGTCTAAATCACCATCAGCATTTTAGGCAAAGCCATTCAACAAGTCTCTAGGGCGTTCCAAACTTTTGCACATTTCCTGTTTTCTGAGCCCTCTAAACTGTACCAATCACTGCCTGTTACCCAGTTCCAAAGTCACTTCCACATTTTCAGGTGTATTTTCAGCAACACCCCACTCTACAAGTAACAATTTACTATATTAGTTCATTTTCATGCTGCTGATAAAGACATACCCAAGACTGGGTAATTTCCAAAAGAAAGCAGTTTAATTTGACTCACAGTTCCATGTGCCTGGGGAGGCCTCATGATGGAAAGCAAGGAGGAGCAAGTCACGTCTTACATGGATGAAAGCAGGCAAAAAGATAAGCTTGTGCAGGAAAACTCCCATTTTTAAAACCATGAGATCGCATGAGACTCATTCACAATCTCAGAACAGCACAGGAAAGACTCACCCCCATAATTCCATCACCTCCCACTGGGTTCCTGCCACAACACATGGGGACTGTGGGAGTTACAATTCAAGATGAGATTTGGGTGGAGAAACAGCCAAGCTATATCACAGCCCAAGAAGTTTGGTAGTAGAGTAAGACAGAGGGGGTGTTTTGAGGAGAAAAAGTGCCTTACTTATTTTGTTTTTATTTATTGGTAGAATGTGTGGGTTTGTTTATGTGGTCAGGTCTATCTGTAGGATTGATCTTGCACATTTTTATGAAAATTTTTGAAATAAAAACAAAAACAGTTGAGAATGAGAGTTTCATAAGGAAATGTATAATTAATAGAACAAGTTTCTGTAACACAAGGAAGAAGCTGAGGTACCTAAGCATGGAATCAGAAGACCTTTTCCTCAATTGTCACAACAGAGGTAGAAAAAAATTTCAGCTTGTTTCATCTCCTCTGCATTTAGATTTCTTGATTTAGACTGTAATATTGTAAGGAAGGAAAAGACAATGCATAATGTTTGTGATTGTTTCATTGTAGATATTTCTTGAACAAAGTAAGCATAGTTTTAGACTTTTGTTGCATAATCATTCATTGACTTTCTCATTTCTTTGACAAAATTTATTGAGGCTGTAGTATGAGTTACACACTGTACTAGAGAGAAAAGACATTGTCACCATATTTAAGGAGTTCACAATTTCCTATTTTAAAATAACCAGTCGTTATAATAGAGAGAAAATTCTGACATGATACTGAAAACATGTTATGATCTGTGGAAGTTCTTTGTACTCATAAAATGCCATGCATTTAAGACAGTATCTCTAAGGAGAAAATGGGTTTGATGGGTTTAGGTGAAGACCACTGGATTAGGTGAAAAGTTTTATCAATGATCCTAAAAGGTAGTGGTTTTCATAAAATAGTATCTCCCTTTTCATCTTGTTAGTTTCATGATCCCACCATTCCTGCTGTTATTGTTGAATGAATTCTAATATATTAGCAGGCTCATAAAGCTAATGATAGTGGAACAAATATATATTTGAGGTAGTCCCATGCTGTGTAAGATGAGTCTGACTCAGGAGTCAAACCCTTGAATTTTTTTTTACACAATTAATAGATAATAGGGCCTGTTTTATTGAACCATTGATATATGGCTTGTATGTACTGTGAGACAACAGACTAAACACTATCTACTTTCTATTATAAACCATTTGGGTGAATGATCCTCTGTTGAGGCAAAAACAAAGACACAACATAAACCAACAGAAAAACACATTGAGAAGTATCTTAATGCAATAAGAAATTTCTATTGTAGAGAAATAATTTAATAGTTTCAAATATTTCTCTAGGACTCCGTAATTTTTACATAAAATAGATAGATGGATAGATAGACTAATTGTCCCAAGAGTAATTCAATAGGAAACATAAAATGTTAGAGCCAGTAGGGATTTAAACAGATATCTGCCCAGTTTCTTCATTTTATAGGTGAAAAACTGAGGCAAGGTATTGGTTGAAAAAAATGGCTGGATTCCATTTATCTTGACTCTTAGATTTTTTTCAGTAATACTTATTACTTACTTTTTAAAAAGTGTTTATTTAATAAAAAGTTTTTTGATATCATAGTATTCAGTACCTTGTCATATAACCACCTGTTTATATATTACTCACCTCTAGGATGGTAATTTCCTTTCTTTCTTGTTGGTTTTAGAGATGGTGTCCTGCCATGTTGCCCAGGCTGTTCAGCTCCTGGGCTCAAGCAATCCCCCTTCCTCAGCCTCCTGAGCAGCTGAGATTATAGACATGCACCACCACTTCTGGCTAGGATGGTAATTTTCTTCATAAATAGGAGCTATGCTTTGCTTCTTTGTGTCCCCAGTACAAGCATAGTTCCTGAAACATGGTAGATAATTTTTAAATATTAATATAAATGAATGAATGAGTCATCTTTTCTAAATTCTCCAGTTAAAATTCCATCCAGTGTTACTGAATGAAGACTTAATAGACAGAAAAGACTCCATCTGCACTGTTAGATTCTCAGGCCTACAAGGTCTCAGTAGATAATGGATGACCCAGGACTCAGTGCTTTTGTATAAGAAAAGCCATCCCTGGTATTTATGGGACATTTCTGAGGGACATAGTCCCATGTGGGGTAGAATGAGAGTTAACAGGAGACATTTAGATTACTCAGAGTGGCAGAGGTGAGAGAACATGAGTGGAGTATGGGATAGACCTAAGCCTACATTAAAATCCCACCAATATAAACCGCATGTTTCTTAATTATGCTACATCTAGGACTCTGACTTGGAGAAATGGGGAATGCGCCATCTGCCCCCTCTCCCACCCACATTCCCACAAATGTCTTGAATTGAACCATAGGTCATTCTTTTAAGAAGAGACTGATAATGACATTTTATTCTACTGAGGAGAAAATCGAGATATTGAAAGATCAAATCATTTACTCAAGGGCAAAGTGAATTATGCATGCATGCTTACAGTATTCACACCAATGTGTCTGCTGCTCTGCCTTCCCTGTGTATCACTGAATTCACACCAAAGTATTTATCAGCCCTCTACGTGTTACTAAATTAAATGGAAGTTTTTCCTTAAATTGCCATGTGAATAGTGGACAAGCATTGTCCTTATATCTAAATAAATCAAGGAATCTCAGTAGTAAATATCTCCTTGATGTATCAATAGTTAAACCATTTTTAAAGACTTCTATTAGTTAATACCATTTGTTCTATTGTTTTATGAATGCACAAGAAAATAAAATGTTAAATTGCCCATGATGCTTAATAATAGTCCAAGGTGGTTGTCTTAAAAAGTATATGAAAGATGCTTCTCCTACATATATTCCTTTATCTGATTAAATGATTAAAGAACCACTGTTTGAAATGATGAACTTTGCAGACAGTTAAACATATTCTTGCCTTAAGAAATACTGCAACGAGAAGCTTGCTTAAAATATATCTTTGGATTGTATTCTAAGATGACAACTGATGAATAGCTTTGTTTTGTTTTGCTCTTTTTATTGTCAGAAAGGTTGTTTATACATTACTTAGATCTCTCAATGCATTTTTCTTACATCTTAAAGATGGGGTTTTTTATATTACTTACCAAATGCAAATTAGACACAAAGGGAAACAAGACATTTTGATCAAGTCCTCAATTCTTCAAATAAATGTTTCCAACGATGATGGCTACTGGTAATATTAAAAATGTACCTTTAAAGATTGGTTTATTACAACAAAAAGTCTTTTTAAAAAGCTGTATTCTTGCATTATTTTATACTCTTTTAAAAGTTGCTTTCATTATCAAAAGATAAAAATATACTATATTTTAAAATGTATTATACTATCACTTTGTAAGGCCAAGGCGGCGGATCACCTGAGGTCAGGAGTTTGAGACAAGCCTGGCCAATATGGCAAAATCTTGTCTCTACTAAAAATACAGAAATTAGCTAGGTGTGTTGGCATGTGCCTGTAGTCCTAGCCACCCAGCAAGCTGAGATGGAAGACTCGCTTGAAGCCAGGAGGCAGAGGTTGCAGTGAACTGAGATCACATCACTGCACTACAGTGAAACAGAGTGAAACTCCATTTCAATCAATCAATCAATAAAATAAAAATAGAATGTACCTTATTATGAAATTCATCTACTTTCACCTCTTCCTCACAGTCAAAGGAATGGAGATCAGTAACAAGCAAACAGATTAGTTTTCCATCTTCTGAGCATTTCCTCTTGCCACCTATTTTTTTAATGACAGGGCATGATTTCTGGAGCTGTATTACCTGGGTTCAGATTATAGAGTCTCCAATTACTAGCTGTGAGACTTGGAGCATGTTACTTAAACCCTGCTTTCTTTTCCTGAAAAATAGTGATAATTACGGTATTCAATGTAGTATATATAGTATGGCAATTCAGTTAACGCATAAGGGTAAAGACCCTAGAGGAATGTTTGGCACACAGTAAGCGTGAACTGAATAGTAGTCGTTAGTAACTCAAATCCTCATTCCACATCTATATGGTAGGTCTTATAATCTCTGACAGATGGGGAACCTTGGAGAAGTCAAATCACTTTCCCAAAGTTGCACCTTAAAGAGAGCAGAAGTAAGATTCAGTCCCAATTCAGATCAACAGACTTCTCTATCCACTCATTTCAAATTGGTCTTCAAATTTATGTAAACACTCAGACATCTTCAAGTTATTTATTTCATAAGGAGTAATAGCATAGAGCAATATCATTTTTTCTTTCTATTGCATATGTCATCTTTGTGAATGCTAAAATGTCTTATTTCCCCATTGCTTTTTGCATTAAAAAATAACAACAATATAATATGATTTTCCCCTCAACTGCTAAGAGAGGAAACATTTGAAGTAAGTAATAGGCCTTTTGGAATATTGGTCTGCATTTACTGAAGTATGAACAATCACCTTCCAATTTGGAATGCTTGTTGATTTTCTTAAATAATTTTTCTTCTATTTTTGATGGATTATTTTATTCAATCTTTATGTGAATCGATTTGCCTCCTATTGGGTATTAATGAGATGTGAACTATTTTGTTTTCTAACTATTACAAAATTAAATAGGATATACCAATATTAAAAATGAACTATAATTACCTGCAATAGACTTCTTTTAAAACAAAATTCATAAAGAATTGCAAAACAATTTTCTAGACACAAGGTATGTGGAGGGTGAAGGGTTGCATATGAGCTGAGAAGCCAGTTGAAGACTCCATAACCTTCTAAAACACATCAGATCTGTAGGATATAGCTAAGGATTTTATGTATAGCTCCATTGTCAATTTTCCTTGGACTATAGATATTTTATACACTGTATGAGCTTTGCAATAACTACCATATAATGACAAAAGAAAAAAAAAAGTTTTGCATGGAGGGTAGTCTTAGGGCTTTTCTTTTAAATCTATAAAGGCATTGTTTTCTTTGAATTACTCTTCTTACTCCATACGTGGTAGTATGTAGATTTGCACTTAATTTTAATTCATGTTGGTTGTCACCTTTCTGTCTCTACTGAACTTTATAAACAACTGGAATAAAATGTTTGACCAGTTTCATCCCGAGTTGACTCACTGAGAAACCAGGCCTCCATGTGTGTCGGTCAGTCATCTAAAAATCATAGAACAAGTTAGACGAAACAAGAGGCAGCAGAGTAACAGTGTGACCTTCGTCCGAATGTAAACATTAGTATAGAGGTCACATGTTACTAGAAAGTTGTTTGAATATTTTGATAATACAAAATTCGTGGTAGGTAAAATGTTAAGGAGCTTTTAGGGTTAGTAATTCAGCATCATTTAGGTATGAGTATCTTCCTATCTTAAAATACAGCTTATGCCAATGCTAATTACTTGTCCCTAGTCAAGGACCATTGGGTAATGGTGGGAGCACAGTGTGTTATGACGAACAGGGAACTCTGTTGTGGCTTTAGCATCTCATATAAATTCACATAACTCATTTAAACTATCTGAGGCTGTTCATAAATAAAATTATGGCAGAACAGATGACTTCATGTTCCTCCTAAGATGCAATTTTCTGATATTGTGACAATGAAAAATCTAACCATTTAATAGAAAAATGTGTTCTCTCATAAGCATGATTTATAGTTCATTGATACCACTGTTTGTGAGCTCAACTGTAACATAGTAGTATATACTATAATAAATAAATATATATGTGTATATATATGTATGCATATATATATATATATATATATATATATATATATATATATCTTAGGTAATGCTTTCTCTGTGTCAATATATTTTCTTTAATTATATTAGAGATACTCATCCCAAGTGAATAGTCAATAACCTCTGCTTTTGTTGAAATAAAAATTTTTCTTACTGATTTTAAATTTTTTTGTGAAGCACACATTAAACCATTTTTTTATTTTTACTTGGGTGTATTTATAGTTTATTTTTTCCTACTCTATATTTCATTTGTGTTTTGTTGATGGTTTTGGTTTTTGAGTCACATTTTCACGCCGTCACCCAGGCTTGAGCACAGTGGCACAATCATGACTCATCGCAGCCTCAACCTCCCAGGGCTCAGGTTATCATCCCACCTCAGCCTCCTGTGTAGCTGGAACTGCAGACATGCTACCACATCTGGCTATTTTTTTTTTTTTTTTGATAGAAATAGAGTCTTGCCATGTTGCCAGACTGGTCTCAAACCCCTGAGCTCAAACAATCCTCTTGCCTCGGCCTCCCAAAGTGCTGGAATTACAGAAATGGGCCACATGCCTGACTTACTTATCTTTCAAACCTTTATGTGTCTTATACCATCGTGTTTTAGTTTCATAATATGGTTTAAGATCCGATTGGTCAAGATCACTCCCCATATACCCATTACTTTTTTTTTTTTTTCTTTTTCCTTGCCATTTGTGCAAGTTAATTTTTCTGACAAATTTTGGAACATTTCATCAAATCTAACCTCCTAAGAATCATGACAGCATTCTTCTGTAATGAAAGTAGAAATTAATGAAGATAAACAATTATTTCAATAATAAGTCATTCATCTACATGAATAAGGTATCTCTTATTGTTTAAGTCTTTGATGTATATTTCAATAGATATAACTAGGTCATATTGATTTATGATTGTTTATTCCTTGATTTTAATACTTTTTTGAGGTACATTTGACACAGTTTTTAACTTACATTTTACAAAAGCTTACTTTTCTGAAGTCATTCATAGCCAAAAGAGTTGATCTTATTAAAGAGTAATCTTCTACTTTCCAAAATCTTAAATTTTCCACGTAAATAACTAAGACAATCGAAACTATTAATAACATTATCCCCTTTTTTTCCATCTTTGTGTTAACTTATAAGGACCAGACCCTGGTTTGTTTTGCTAACATTATCCCCTTCACCTTTTAGTGCCAAATGCTTAGAAGATGCTTAATAAATATTTGGGAATATGTTAACATTTTGGTCTATTAGTACTGGCTTAGGATTTAAACCAGAGAGGGAGCACCCTTCTATTGCCTCTGCTTTCATAGGTTTGAAGATTTTGTCTGTCTGAGTCAAAGTCATTACGTATTCATGTTAACATGTTAAGAAACTACAAATTCATTTCTTATATTCTAAGAGTCTTGTTATAAAATATTTAAAATTTTGTCAAATGTACTCTTGATGTCACTTAGCTTTTTTTCTGTTTCATTATTAGTACAGCAAATCCAATATTTCCTTTTTATGTGGGGTTTAAAACATGTAATTTGAAGAACACTCTTTGAGAAAAGAATATAAAATTATGAATATAAAGTTGAGACTAAAAGTAAGAGGTCATTAAGATTAGAAAATAAAAGAGGCCATGGAAGGCCCCAGTAGGAGTAAAATGTTCTGAATCTAAGGCTTCATCTGTGGTGAATTATAAAGATTTCTAATATTTAACTAATCTTGTATTTCGAAGGCAAACCCTGTTTGATATGGCATACTATTCATTAAATATCTTCTTTAATCCTATTTGTTCGTAATAGTTTATATTTGTTGCATCACTATTAATGTTAAATTGTTTTAGAACATATTTTTCACTAATTATATTTGTAAAGTTGTAAAACCACTGACATGTTGTTTTTGTAAAAGCAAATGAGAAATTTCCTTTTCTTTCTGTATGTTTTCTATATTCCAGTGGAACTTTAATATCCTTTAAATTTGTAAAAATCTTCTATATTCTTGAAGGGATCAATAACAATCCAGCTAGATCTGCTAAGAGATGTTCATAAACAAAAACAGTACAGTTTTTCTTGAAAGAAGTCATCCTTTTATCTCATCAGGCTGATACTGATAAAGCATAGATAAAGACGTTTCCAGGTACTCTCAAGTGGGTTTATTTGTAGTCTTCAAATCCACCTGTTATTGCTATTTCAATATGATTGCTAATCACAGATTTACAAGAAATGGACCCAATCCTCTACACAATTATACCCATGTCTCCTTCACTCTGCTCACTACTCTGTCTTGAAGACATCAACATAATCACTTGGGACCTGCTTCATTAGTCACCTCTTTAGACTTCTCAGGTATTAGGTATATCTTGACAGCATAGTGGTGCCAGCACAGACAGGTTAATGACAAATGCTACTTTTATAAGGTTGGCAGGTGGCAAACTACTTGTAGCGTATGGAAAACATACTTTTATTTTTCATGCACTTTTGATGTTGCCATTGCTGATGCTTATGGGGCTTAATTAAAGAGAAGAATTAAGTATGAACTTATCATAAACTAGCTTCAGTGCATCTGAAAAGTCAGAAAACTGATTTTTATTCAGTATTCCATTTTATAATAATAGATTTATTTTTCTTCAAAATCCCATCATCTTTTCAGATGAAGAACATAAATTTAGGCATTAAACCCAATATAAAAATAACTGTAACAAATACATTACAGGGTACCCAGAGTATCTGGTAACACTAAGGAAATTGTATATTTATACTGTAGCATTGTGATTGGCTGAACTTCATAAATGGATTGAATTAAACTAGCATACTATTTCTTATGTGTGCTTACTAAGTTCATTTTTACTCACTGTATTTGACTTTGTAGTAAGTCTTTTAACAAACTAACACAATCATAAAAGTTTGCTTTATTTAAAAAATATTGACTATGTGTAAGCTTCATATTTTTTTCATATTTTTGCTTGTGGTCTTAGGAATATCATGACTTAAATGCCAAGATAAATCAATGATGTGAGGTTCTCATAAAAAACAGTATCATTTTTTAGTTAAAATTAAAATTAATATAATCATTTTACAAGTTATATATTAAAATTACATACATTTGATGGTGACCTATCTTGCTTTATGCAATTGATGTATTTCCCCCAATATTTTTGCTCATTATATGTAAAAATACTATACCTTTAATATATTTTGAAATGTTAATGATAAAAGTCTGATCAAACACTTAAGATATCTTCAGGAGGCTGAGGCAGGAGAATTGCTTGAACCCAGGAAGCGGAGGTTGCGGTGAGCCGAGATCGCGCCATTGCACTGCAGCCTGGGTAACAAGAGCGAAACTCCGTCTCAAAAAAAAAAAAAAGAAAAAAAAATATCTTAAAAATAGTAGCTAAACTCTTACAATTCAAACAGCAGTCTCTCATTTTATCAGTTTTATGCTTATAGAATTTCATGCTAGGTTTTTAAAGCAAGGTACACTTTTAATATGGCAATAACCACAAAACTTTATCCATAATTCAAATACCCATTTCCTTTGCAGAGTACTTCAGTATAGCTTTTTAAAATGATAGCCACTTAGGAACTCATTTTAATTAAAGTAATCATATTTGCTACCTAAAGTAGTTGTCCTATTACTTCTCTGTCATTTCAATATATTAAAAGGAAAACACTACAATGATGCCAACTGTAAGCCTGATTTTTTTTACTTTGCCCAGAAAAATCATTTTCTTTGAAGCCTATATAAAAATTATCAAGAAAAAAGGGTGAGTTATGTAAGTATGAATCTATTCTCAGCTTTCTGTAGCTGTGTCTACAATAATATACATTTACAGCGTAATCGGGGAGGAATGACTAACTTCTTATCTGTAAGATAATGAATACCCTATTTAACTTTCTTCTTCTTTTTTTTTAAAGAAATCTGTTTGCATTGATTTTTATGTTCACAGTAGCAGCCAAAGAGAAAAGTTGAATGGTAAATTTAAAATTGTTGACTGAATTTAATAAATATTACCATTAAAGGGTTGCATTACCATTAAAGGTCGTATTTATTGGGGAAACAGTATTAGGGATTGATATCTGAACGGAGTGCATAGAGCTTGTAGCATTGAAATAGAAGGAGACAAGGAGAGTAACATTATTTCCATTGTACAAGGTGATGTTTAGCAGGTTTAAGTTACATCTCTCCTTATATCTAGTGGGTAGAAGATTTGAACAAAAAGTGCCAATCCTTGCCAGGGTTTTTGAAAAATCATACTGCAAGACAAAAAAATGAGACCAAAAATGAGTAAATGTTTTGTTCAAAATCACAAAGAATTTTAGAGCAGTGTGTCTCTCCTGGTCTTTTATATTATTAATGTACTATGCCACATTTTTAACTGTTAGAAGGAAGGAATAAAAGAAAATGTCCTATACTCAGTCACTTTAGAAGCTTTAACAGTGTTTGACAAAATGTAGGTAAAGTATTCTAAGAATATTAACAATTGATTATGGTGTTCATAAGAGTGGTGATATTAAGAATATATTTTAGGCCAGGCGCGTTGGCTCACACCTGTAATCCCAGCACTTTGGGAGGCCGATCACAAGGCCAAGAGATCGAAAACATCCTGGCCGACATGGTGAAACCCCGTCTCTACTGATAATACAAAAATTAGCTGGGCATGGTGTTGTGCGCCTGTAGTCCCAGCTACTTGGGAGGCTGAGGCAGGAGAATTGCTTCAAACTGGGAGGCGAAGGTTGCAGAGAGACAAGATCGTGCCACTGCACTCCAGCCTAGCACCTGGCGACAGAGCAAGACTCTGTCTCAAAAAAAAAAAAAAAAAAAAAAAAAAAAAATTTAAAGTTTAGTCATATCTGTAGGAAAACCCAAGTTACTGACTGAAGTTAAATCTTTTAAAGGATAATTTAATGTGAAAATATTTTCTGCACTTACACTTTTTTTCTAATATTTATATGCTATCCTTCAAGTGTGTATGCCTAAATAAAATAAAATAACATTTTAAAATATTCTTGAAAATATTTTAACTTTCAGAAATAATGAACTCTAAATATTCTCTTTTACATATCTATTTTGGTCAATTAACTACAAATCAACTAATAACAAAATGATCTTGATTTTTTACATTGAGGAGATGTACTTGGCAAAAATGTTTTATTGCACCAAGCCCTACATATTTGAAACATTAATTTTAGATGCCTCTATGGCAACATAATGTATTCTTGCAGTCTTCCAAGATGTGCCACGCTTTGGAATCTTTGCTAAATGTCACAAACTGAGAGACATATCATAAACAAAATAAAGAATGACCACAATGATTCAAAAAGTTGCCAATACTAACAGTTCCAACAAATGACTATTATTCAACATACATAATTTGAATTTTAAATAGTTCTGTAACTAATTTTGACATGAGATTCTAAACAATTCTTAGTAGTGCCAATTGCCTCCAGTAGAGACAAGGCAATATCACAATTCAACTCTATAAATAAATATTTCAAGTCTTTCATAATTTATAATATTATGGTGGTCAGGTTGCAGGTTGGGGATGACACACTACCACACCACTACCATATTTTTAAACATTTGCTTGGTTTCACGTTTACCCATCACTCTAGTTACTTTCTGGTGAAAGAACGGTACTGTTTAGAATCTTCCCTCTTTCTGGATTTTCATCCTCAGGACTTATTTCTCTTCTAAAAGCAAGAAGCAAAGGAGCTATTTCTGAACCCTCTAGCAACAGCATTTTAAGTTACTCAGCTGTGTATCAGTATCTTGAGGCATTCTTTTTGGGGTACTTTGTCAAGTGTACAGTTTTTTTCTGTTAACGTGGATAGAATACAAAAGCCACTTTCTGAATGCTGCAGAGATTTCACCTCTAGGTAGTGTCGTTGCATCATGTTCAGGCTTTTGAAGTAGTAGTAATAGAAATATTGCTAATAAAACAGTAGTAGCTTCTTTACTATATATTAGCTACTATGATGAGCACCTTGCTCAGATTATCTCATTTAATCCTTAAAACAACTTATGCTGTAGATGACATTACATTTATTTGGCAACTGAGCATAAATGGAACATAAAAAGCTGTAAGTCACAAGTTTGGAAACAGTCGAATTCGAAATATAAGAGAAGCCTCTCCCAGGTAAAAACAGACTATATAGATCATAAGCTTCATATTTAGTAACTGTGTTTGTCAGAGGTTGAAAAGTTCTTTATTAAGAACTTCCTTCCTAACCAGGAGCTATTGTCCAGCAAAAGCAACAGGGATAATATATGTTGCAGCATAACAGCGTTGTCCAAGCTGGAATTCAAAATCAACTCTGTGAATATGGAAAGGTTGATGATCTTTTCTAGAGTCTATTTGCATAAATGTATATGCATTAAGAATATTCCAAAAGAGATTTCTAAAGAAAATGAGAGTTGTTTTACACAGAGGTCGAAAATACGAGAGAGAAAAGTGAATAGCACAAAGCTTAAAATATTATCATAAAGCCAGAAGTTGACAGGCAAAATTTCATAGCAGATTTTATGAGACTCAGTGCAGGATAAGCTTTAGGGCTCAGGTTCACTGGGAAGCAAAATTACAGGGGGTAATTTCACCGTTGTTCCATACAGAACCCAACAGTACCCTGGCACCTGGAAAACTAGGGATCTAAGAAACTAGAAAGGTGCCTTTGGTATTTGCAAAGGGCATTAGTGAAAAAAAAAAAAAAAAAAAAAAAAAGAGGCATGGAAAAAAATTAAGAAACAAAATTTCTCATGTAGCTCATCTTCTTATTCAATACTCACTCTTGAGCACAAGAGGAATACCACTTGGACACATGAAGGAGTCACTGGCAAAGGCTTTGAAGTGGGTGGGAATTAGGGTAGCACGTCCTTAAGCAGAAAGAAGGTAACAGCTAGTAATTCGGTAATTTGGGCACAAATGTTACTGTTGATCCAATTTGAATCCACTGAGAACTGACCCCTGACATGCTGGGACTTGCAAACCATTTATGTTCAAACCACGAGAGACTAGACTATCTGACATTTCCTCTGTGCTGTAAATGTCCCCAGCTTCATGCTTTGTATAGCGTCTTCTCAACCTAAAACTCCCTCCATGTCTACCTTTAAGATTTTATCACTTATTTTTTTCAAAACCCAATACATCTTCCCATTTACTTAACTGTTCGATTGTTTTTCTGCTTCTCCCACCTCTGTATCCAACAAAATGGACACAAATAACTACATTTTGAATTGATAATAACAATATTGAACAAGCTTTGAAAATCACCACACTAGTATAAAAGAAAATCAGAGAAAGTCATGTTGCCTCCCAGATGGTGAAAAGAGGGATAGAAGAAGGTGGCCTCTAAAATCAATGCATATTTATTGGGCTATATTGAGCATCTTCAGAGAGTTACTCTTTCCTTATTTTACTGTACAAGAGCTCCAGAATCCCTTTATTCCCTATCCCAAGGCCACTTAAAAAATTACTAAGTCAATGATTACTAAAAGCTACTACGAAAAAGAATATGTTTAAAAACATGCTTAAATTTCAATATTGTCCTATGGAAAACCATCTCTTTTTGTACAAAGACATTAAAAAAAAAATTCACTGTTTGAAGAACCTCCTTTTGCCATTACTTCTTTGTTAGCATCTTCACATGCACAGTGAACCTGGAAAGATTTCCAGCCTGTTTTCTTCCATTTTGAATTCTTGGAGGGCAATATTTTGCTTGATTTTAAAAGATGCATGAGTGAAGAAAAACGAGCTCTGTCTGATTTCTCTGCCTTGGACTGAGTCATATATTTTCCCTATATCCATACACCAGACAAAACAGAAGGATAGACTGATTTGTCATTTCCTCTTCTGGGATGTTTAATTTCAGACAGTATTTCAAGGTCTGAAAAGCAGTTACCTTCTGTTTTAAAATTATAATCTAGTAATCAAGCCTATGTAGGTTCTGGGTAAAATGCTAAGATATGAATTATTTTAGGGAGCCTTGCCATTTGGATAGATTTCCAATTTCTGAATTCTCTTGTTCATCACAGTTGTTGATTAAAATGGGTCATGATTTCTATCATTGCTTATCCCATTGTAAACACACAACTTTAATATCAAAAGGAGTCTGTGTGGATGGTTTCTATGATGAATTCTAATTCAGACATTGTTTGATTTCATTTTATTTGCAATGTCAATTTTAAACCTTTAAGTACTGAGCCTACATGAAATTTTTATAAGATGCCTTATTCATCTTTGACCTAAATTGCATAGATAGTTCATATAAGTAGCACTGGATTTTTCATTATGACCACATTTCTGCAAAATACTTCTCCTAGGTCTGAAAATGATCTTCACTTCATTTACTCATCTCTTCACAACCATAGAAACTTCACTAATAATATTAGCAGTTAATTGAAATCATGGATCATGTCTTAGTTTGAAATGCCTGTACAGCTTTTGTCTAAAATAAAACTAAGGTTTTTTTATTAGAGAAAATCATAATGTAAATTAATGATGTTTTTCTCCATATTAAAACGTCTAAATTTAATACTCTACTTCAATATAGTTTACACCTTAATAAAACCTGAAATGCTTCAGGGTAAAAAAAAAATAAAAAGAAACCAAAGAAGATTGAAGAAAAAGGAAGTCTTCCCACCACAAGGGATTTGGTATCTTTCATGCAGTTTGACAGTAAAAGAAAGAAGTATTTTGAGCATCTTTTAATAACTATGAAAATGATAGCATGGTCTCAAAGAGTTTACAATCTCGTTTTTTAAATTTACTTATTTTTATTTATTTATTTAATTACTGGCTTCCTTTTTCCATTCTAAGGAGTTTGCATTTGGGCTACCATGATTTTTTTCTGCCCCTCAGACATACATAAATGTGACCTAGCAAAGTTGTTTTGGTTTATTAGTTATTCTGTTTGTTCATATCATTAGCAAGCTACACCCAGTGTATTCAGAGAGAATCCCCATACCTCTAAGAATCTAGGAAAATATTTATAAAGGTCTTATTTCGCTTTGTAGGAAATTATGCTGTTGTGTAATGTGAACTAAAGAAATAACATCAAAAGAGTTATTTTGATACCATTCTTTGAAACTATTGTTATAGTAAATACAATCAGTAAACAAGTTTTCCTTGTTATTATTATTATTATTTACATTTTTATCTTTCTTTTCTTCCTTTGTATTGTTTGGGGTTTACTTTGTTATATTTTAAAATTATTTTAAGAACATTTAACTCACTATTTCTAGTTTCTCTTTTTCATTAATTCGACATTATATACCTTTCCCAAAACGCTGTTTTAAATGTATCCCAAATATTTTTTATAGGTAGTATTTCAATGTTGTTCAGTTCCAGACATTTAGCAATATCAGTTATTGTGTATTCTTTGACCCATATATTGCTTGAAAGTGTGTTTTGGGGTTTCCAAATTTCCGAACATTTTTGCCAACATTTTACATTTCTAATTTTATTGATTTTTTTCTAATTGTAGACTGTAGACTAACAATTAATTTGTCTTTGCTCGCATTTTCTTTTGTGGCCCATTTTATTTATCAACTAATTACCTATTTTGTTCTAGAAAGTCAAAAATACTTTCTAAGGTTAGTAAATCAAGATACAGATGTAAATGTTATAATAGGAAGAGAAATGGGCATCATCAGTAGATTAGTTAAAATACATTTAAAAGAGCAAAGAAACTGTCCTTGTTAACAATGTGATCAGGTTGAGTCATTAGGGAATCCAGCAGGCAGGGACGTGTGGATCCAACACTCTATTCTCTAATAAAGAGAATTGAAACCTGCTCTCTGGAGAATTAAATGTGAATAATGTTAATTCATTATAATCTTATTCTTAAAGAAGACTCTTCCACAGTGTCTGCCTCTAACTGCCTGCCTACTTCCTCTATATCAAAATATAAAGGGGAGGTTACCTGCTCATGTGACCTGAAAATATGCACACCTCAGTCAGAGCAAGCATTCAAGGGATGGGCCTGCAGGGAAAAGATGTATGAGACCATCAAGGAACTCATGCCAATTGCCTATACTAGTCAACATAAATATGGAAAAACAACCAAGGAGTAAGAGAAATCTTCTTTTAATGAGCAAAGTTTTTATATTATAGGTTTCTATTTCCTTCTCTATTGCAGTACTTGATTAATACTCTAAAAACAGACACTGTTTTTACTTTGTTAAAAATTAGCCTATTATATATTCAAAAAAGACTTCATCATACTTCAAAATTTAAATACAACTTTAAACTTTAGAACTTTAGAACTTGATGAGATAAAAATCATAATAATGATAAAGCTAATAAATTGAATGGTAGAAAATAGATGAGCATTTTTAAAAAGTTTTCAATTTTATCTTTTGTACTGTAAAGTCAATGTGTAATCTTAATAAAATCAAGAAAAACGGATGAAAGTATAAGCCTTAAAATCCTTATGGAAGTCACTAAAAATTAAAAAAAAAAAAAGGTAAAGCAAAACAAATAACAGAATCTAGAGCTGGGAGATGGAAAGAAGGGGAAGACAGTGTTTAGTCTCCCAAAGGACTTACTTTTCATACTGGTAAGTTAATAGATATTGTTAAGAATTGCCAATTCCAGGAATTGGCTTATATGCCAGTTTAAACACACACACACACACACACACACACACACACACACACACACACACAGACACATAATTACAATTGTAATATTTAACAAATAATAAAAATGAAAATGGTTGCCAAAAGAACAATTTTAAATATAAACTTTTGAAGTGTGGAGATGTGGGGATAGTATGTGTTCGTGTTTGTGTGTGTTTCTAAATTTTTCATTTTATTTATTTATTGAGACAGAGTTTTGGTCAGTTGTCCAGGCTGGAGTGCAGTGGCACGATCTTGGTTCACTGCAGCCTCCACCTCTTGGGTTCAAGCAATTCTCATGCCTCAGCTTCCTAAGTAGCTGGGATTGACCACACCCAGCTAAAAGCTTTATTTTTATTTTTTAAATATTTTTAGTAGTGACAGGATTTCACCATGTTGGCCAGGCTGGTCTTGAACTCTCGACCTCAAGTGATCCACCTATCTAGGCCTCCCCAAGTGCTGGGATTACAGGTGTGAGCCACCACGCACACTCTATTTTTCATTTTATACCACTCTAGGTAGTTGAAATTATCAAAGCATGGGCATAACTTAATTGTAAAATGAATCTATATGCAGACAAAGGAATACTATTCAGATCAATAACTACATCTACATGTACTGATATGGAAAGAGGACTAAAATATATTAATAAATAAAAACATAATACATATAATTAGGTATATTATAGATTCCAAATACGTAAAAATAGTAAGTATGCATATATGTTTTTATTAACTAATGCATAAAAATATACAGAAAGGGAAACACCAAACAAATAACTGTGACTATTTCAGCAGTATTTTATTTTGTATTTCTTTGTACTGTTTATATACATTTTTCACTGCCATAATGCAATGATAATATAGTAAAATTTTATTAGTAAAAATAATTGAGATCCTAGATAATTTGATTGGCAAGATATCTAACAATTTTTTAAAAATTTTTATTTTTATTTTTTTTATTTTTTTTATTTTTGAGATGGAGTTTCACTCTTGTTACCCAGGCTGGAGTGCAATGGCGCTATCTCGGCTCACTGCCACCTCCGCCTCCTGGGTTCAAGCAATTCTCCTGCCTCAGCCTCCTGAGTAGCTGGGATTACAGGCACACGCCACCATGCCCAGCTAATTTTTTTTTTTTTTTGTATTTTTAGTAGAGACGGGGTTTCACCATGTTGATCAAGGATGGTCTCAATCTCTTCACCTCGTGATCCACCCGCCTCGGCCTCCCAAAGTGCTGGGATTACAGGCTTGAGCCACCGTGCCCGGCCTGCCGATATCTAACAATTTAATTTATTCTGAACTCCCAATATTCAAGTAAGAATCTATGTGGGTACAGGAATTCTGTGTGCCTTGCCCATTTCTCTAATCTCAACCTCCAGGCCAGGTAAATCCCTATACAATTATAAAAACTCTGCAAATATTTCTCTAATGAGTTAACGAATGTCACAAAATATCCTAATATTATAGGTGGCATATCATAGGTTTGCTAAAATATGTTAAAACTTTTGCTTTGTTAAATAGTCTATGTGAACCAGTAAGAATTAATAGCTTTGAATAATAAAATTTGAAAATTGTTCAGCAATAGCAATGTGAGAGATGACTGATTAAAAAAATTTAAAACTTTCTTCTATTTTATGTTAAAAAGTACTTTTGTGTATATATGTTCCTTTATTAAATTAAAAAGCTATAAAAAAACTTAATGTGATTGTTCTGATTTAACCAGAACATTCTCATTTGAGACTTTTTATTTTTTCTCCATGACATATATCTGCTGTTTTTGTGTTCCATATGCTTAATTCAGAGTTCTCTAAAATGGATATACATTTCCTAAAGCTTCTTCATTATCATCTTTCATATCAGTAAAGCAGCAGGATAAATCTTTGCTTACTCTGGGTTTCTGAATGTTAATTTGTATAATGATGTTTCTTTCCTGTAAATCCTGTTACTACAATTTTTTTTAGTATGAGTATAGAATGGTATATACTTCCGCAATTAATTTCATTGTAAATGCACTAACAGTTGTGTCAATGAAGTCATTCTCAATATCTTTGATAGACAATAAACCTCAGTCATGATCAAATGAGGAAAAAGGAGGATGTGCAAATGAACCAATTTGATAGTTATGGCTTCTGATGAGTTTTCATTTCCGTTCAAGATTTGGGCTAAACCTGAAAGAAGAGTAATATTCAAGATGCTTAAGTTTCTCTCTTGCTCTGATATGGCTGTATGCAAATCAGCTGTGTTAGTGGCAGGACTAGCATTCCACAAAATGATGGTGACCATAGGACAGAACCCTATAGAGTGGGGTCTGGAAGTCTTCAGGCAGAAGGGAGCTTGATTGGCTGCCATTGAGCTTTCATATTCTATTAATGAAGAAGAAGTGATCAATCTATTGCAGCAGACATAGTTAACTCTTCCTTCAGATCCCAAGTACAGCGTGACAGAGCTGCCTTCCATATTTGGATGATGGTGGTGAGAGGAAAATTGGAAGAATAATGATCTGTCTCAAATGGGAGAGCTATTATCAAAAAGGAAATATTTAAACATTTTTGCTTTGTTATAAATAAAATTGTCAGCCCAATATTAGGCTGCTGAATGGCTTGTTTAAATGCAAGAATTTAGTGAAGTATTCATGAAATATGATCATATGCCCCTTAGTTTCACAAGCATAAAGACAGGAAAAATAACCTCTTGTCTCCATTTTAGAAATGAGATATAAGTAACATATTATAAATTTGTCCTAGTGCAAGGATGTGACAGTTAATAGATGTACATATTGGCAATTTGCTTAGTAGATTATCATTTACTGTCACTTTTTTAATTAAAATGTGATCTTCCATTGTCTTTAATCTATTTACATCATGGATGAAAAATTTCTTTTCCTTAAAGCAAAATCTTTATTTATCATAAGACAATTTTTACTAAAACTGTTACATGTTGAAGATGAAAACCATAACTGGGATCACTTAGCTTTTGAATTTTCAGACTACTTGGAATCTTTAACAAAATAATAAAACATTTTAAGTGACTGATATTTGCACATTTGCTTTCTCAAAAACATTCTTGATTTTTCTATTTACCATAAATATATTATTATTTTGCCATTAATTTTGGAACCGTGACATGAAAAGTTTGAGTGAAATTATGTTATGTTTTTGTATGCAACCGAAACATACATGCAAGCTGTAGTTCAATATTTCTAGTCAGCTCTGAAGGCAGGAGTCACCTCCATTTTTTTCACATTGGTGTATGCATCTCCTTACCCATAGAAATATTGTTAAAGCAAATAGTTCTACTGGCAAGAAGGGATGTTTGTAGAGGTACTCTGGGAATTGGCGTAGTGGAGGAGGGGGATGGAAAACCTAGAATAAGGCACCTTGCCATCGTTTCTGCTGGGAATATAACAGAAAGTATATTTAGATGATGTTTAATTAGTGAAACTTTGTTCAAATAGTTGTGATTGGACTGTCAACTTAATGGTGATGTTATCTGGTACTAACTCCAAGGTCAGATTGTGAAGTCAGTGTGATATTTATCAAAGAGAATGCTACACTCCCTGTTAGGTGGCATCTTTAACTTTATTTTAGAGGTTTAGTGTGAAGTAAATGTAATCACAGTTGTATTACTTCTTTCTTTGTATTTTTTATGTTTATTTCACTGTTTCTTTTTTTTTTAATCTGAATTTTGAACTTAACTTCAACCCTTTAATCTCCTAAGACCTTAAAATCATGGTATATTATTTTATTGCATATGTACTATCATTTTAATATAATTAGAAAAGGCACTGCCTCATCTCCAAAGTGCTCCATCATTATCAGTTTTCTTAATTCTTACATGTACATAATAATAACCAACACTTATTGGACACATTATGTGCCAGAAGCCATTTTAAGTGCTTTATGTGTACTAAGTAATTTATTCCTCAATGACTCCTTATGATTTCAAAACTGTTATATTCACATTCTTACAGATAAAAACTTGCAGCACTGATAGATTTAAAAAACAAGCAAACAAACAAACAAAGAAATTTGATCAAGATAACCCAGATGGGAAGTAGAGAAACTGAGGTTTAAATCTAGGGAGCTTGATTCAAGAGATGCTGCCCTGAATCTTAATCACAGAGCTTTGGTATTTAAAAGTAAAGCTGGTTCTTGGAAGGGTGACCTTAAATGTAGTTATCTGACATTACTTAGGCTTCAAAATGAATGATCTGAAAGAAGACTTTGATATTCGTAAACCTGATGCTGGAATAGAGATGGCTCTTTGGAGAGGAAATATGATGATGAACTGAGATGCTAGAATCTTATAAACATTAAGGGCTTACTTCAAAATTTTCATTTAAAAAATGTATAAACACTTTTTTTTTCTGCTAGTAGCCACTTTATTCTGCTATCAGCCACACTTATTCTGCTATTAGAAGTGGAGGGCACCAGGCAGGCTTCCTCTTTAACTGACTCTGGTTCAGCAGGGTTAGTTCTGCAAAGTTGAGACAGCACCCTAAAGGCACCAGACACCTGTGACCACATTTGCTTCTTTCCCTTGACGCTGACGCCTCTTCTTTAATCAGGGTACTTCTGTAGTTTGGGAGGATGTGGTTGAAAGAATATATTTGTGAACTGCAAGCAGGTAATTAAGGTAGCTCCTTGAACATTTCTGATGGTAGGAGCATATATTTGAAAACAGTAATGACAGTAATCAGATAGGTAGTGATTCTCACTTGAACCCCAGAGGTGGAGGTTGCAGTGAGCCGAGATTGTGCCACTGCACTCCAGCCTGGGAAACTCTGTCACAAAAAAAAAAAAAAAAAAAAAAGATTCTTTTTCTGCATTATTTACTATTTACCTGTTAGAAACTAATGTATGTTTCTCTGTAAATGCATGAGTTAAAAAAATAAATGAATGAGAGAGGATAGTGATATTTTGTTGAGAAATTGGACATGTTTTTTCTATAATCTATTATGAGCAAAACTGTTTTAGAATTGAATTTTTGCCAGTCGACTTATATACAGTTGATTTTATATTCTAAACTAAGTTGACATCGATATTAAATTTGAAACCTCGGCAGCATCCAACTGATTTGTTGGTTTTGGACGAAAAGGAATCTCATGGAAGATATCATGCCTGTGTTAATACATAGCGACCGAAGAGACAAATTTTTCAGTAAAACCATGTTTTCTGATTTATATATTCATAGTTTGGCAGTGGGGATTTATATAATTGTGAGGTTAGTCATATAGCACCCTTTTGGGGATGATCATCCTTTTGTCATTAGAAGCAATGGGTTGAAATTGTTTCGTAAAGATATGTGATGTTTCTAATGTATTTATGGGGAAGTAGGGGTATAGATGGAAAAGACTTACAAATCTGGGGCCAGGTGCAGTGGCTAATGCCTGTAATCCCAGTGCTTTGGGAGGCCGAGGCGGGCAAATCACGAGGTTAGGAGTTCGAGACCAGTCTGGCCAATATGGTGAAACCCCATATCTACCAAAAATACAAAAAATTAGCCGAGTGTGGTGGTAGGTACCTGTAGTCCCAGCTATGTGGAAGGCTGAGGCAGGAGAATGGCTTGATCCTGGGAGACAGAGGTTGCAGTGAGCCGAGATTACACCATTGCACTCCAGCATGGGCCACAAGAGCAAGAATCCATCTCAAAAAAAAAAAAAAAAAAAAAAGAAAGAAAAAAAAAAAAGTACAAATTTAAGAATTGCACGACTCAGAATTGTAAGTCTGAATCTGTATCTTTGAATACACATGGCTTAAAACTGCCGTAAATGGCATCATGCTATCTTACCAACAGCACAGTCTATCTGTACTACTGGGAAGATCTGAGTGGCACATTAAGGATGATTTTTCTGATCAACTAAGCATTCTTAAAACTGATTTAGTTAAACACTTTCAAATGAAATGTAAAATGTCACCCCCTCCTGACCAAAATATGAGGAGATGATATCAGATTACAGCAGAGCAATCAGTTAATTTTTTCTCCGAAGTTTAGTTTCAACCAAGCAACAAATGTGTTCCCTGTATTGATCCAGAAAGTAGAGATAATCTTTTTAATAAACTGACTATATTAAATAAAGATAAATGTCCATTTTTCTGTATTGCCTGGTTTAGAATGATTTGCACAAGGTTAAAATACAAAGTTACTGGAACTGGCAATTTGTGTTACTTATATACAGTTCTGAACTTTATTTATCTTTGATAGGTAAATTGAGCTTTAGAATAATTTTTTATGAATAATTCTTTTTCAAATTTAAATGTTGAGAGTCTGTTTTCCATAACTCAAATAGCTATAGCAGTTTTTAAAGAAACATACAATGTTAGTATATTCTCTATTCTCATGGCATGTCAGTAATTAAAAATTGTTTAATTAATATTATCATACAATATCTGATAATCAAGAAAAAGGTGATTTTTTTCATTATTGTGTGATAGTGGGGGTGAAGGGTACATTTCAATTACTCTTTCAGTTATAACAGTATAGGCACATTTGACCCCCAGGAGAATCACCTAAAGAGGCAAAGTAAGAGAAACGTGATAGGTAGGGAAGTTTCAGATCTACTTAGAGTAAATTAATGTATAAATATTTTCAAAGCGAGGTAGGCTATTGTGTTTTTTGTTGTTGTTTAAATTGAAATTGGATTTGCTTTAGATATAACAACTACAGCCCCACAGGAGAATGTTCTTATGTGGCTTCTTGCCTTTAAAACAGCTTACTTAAAAATCTTCATCTCCACCAAGAAAATAGCCTAGATCTTCTATATATCTTAACATTTTAAAATATATTATAAACCTGTAACTTTTAAATATTTCCCAGTTACATTAGTAAACGCCATCCAATTTATATCTATGGCTTTCATTCACTGGAAGGGAAAGTCCAACAGCTGGGGAGTTCTGAACTTTCCAGCATTTACAGAATCCTAGTGGGCTGGTTACCTAGTGGCAGAAGCAAGGTGAGCAGGTGAGTATGAGCATGAGAGAAAGTGAATATGAGAAGTCATGGGAATTCAATGGCCGAGATGTTAGGGAAGCTACTGAAGGCAGTACTGTTTTAATTGTTTTATCTATATATGTTCAATCAACAATTATGACAATATCGATATTATTCAGAGGCTGAAAAATATTGTGGTTTAGCCAACCAGAGAGTCTGGCAAATAGAGAATCACAATAGAATTTGTGTGGTAGATCGTTGTTTTGAAAAATTAGTGTGCAGTAAGTCTCAGAATAAAGTTGCACTGACTACTGTTCATTCGTTGGTGAATAAAAAGGCACTTAGACATCTTGTGTTCCTCCTGGTCATGGTCTCCCCACCTTCAGGTGAGAGTAAAATAGTTCCACTTATAGTGAAAGGAGGGATTCAACTGGAGGTCTGTTTGGGCCTGACTGCTTAGAAGTTCTAGGTAAAGAAAGTCTAGACCAGTGATTCCCAAGCTTCACCGGGCATACTAATCTTTGGTAAAAAAGTAGACTTTACTGGGGCCCTATTCCCAAAGAATTTGATTCACTAGATCTCATAGAACACAAACGCTAACATTTTAACAAGCATCTCAGGTGGTCTAGGGCTAATGTTCTATGTCTCTAGTTGGACTTAATCCTACAATATTTATGACATATTTAAAAAGTAGGGAGAGAGCAAGAGAGAGAGAGAGAGAGAAAGAGAGAGAGAACAAAGAGAGAAACCAAAGGAAAACCTTGGAAACATCCTGAATTGGACTCTAAGGTAAAAGTTATTAGTAAATTCTCAAAAAATATAAGGTATTGTCTCTTCTCTACCTACGTGATATTTTTCATATTTTGAGTACGTATATCTTACTAAATGATATTTGATACTTTTGAGGACTATAGCAATAGATCAGAGAAAGTTAATTCCAACTGCAGAAGGTATTATTAAACTATACCATAGTTTTTAAGTACAGATAAATGGCAAATGCCATTAAATCCTGACTTTGTAGTTTAAGTGTCAGAATCATGCACTGCTGAAAGAAAAATAATCTCTTTTAATTAGTAATTGTTCCTATTTGATAAAAATCATCTATTTTTCTTAACATAGATATTAATATATGCCTTTAAAACAAGTTCTACATATAAAGTATTAGTAAAGAAATCCATAAATTTAACAAAAATGATAATCTTTAACTTTGTGAAATGATACTCTTTTGAATTGCACACGCATACACACTAATGGCCTATGGCAAAGTTGTTTCGTTTTATTCCTTAGACATCAGAAACTAGTAATCTTTCATTTTAAGAAAAACTGAAGGTCTCTTTAAATCCATATCCCAAATCTGCCACTAAGAGGACACCTTTTCTGGGTTTTAAGTAAGAAATGGGTGGAAATATCTGTCTGTAGTAAGCCACATTTGCTGGTGTTCAGTAACGTAACCTGAGCACGTCAGTGGAAACACAGGCTTCTTGGTGTAGAAAAAGAAATTGTCAAAGGTATTCAGAGACATATAGCACAAAAGAAAATTTCCTTCAACTTCTACTCCCCAGTTTTTTTAAACTGGCTTTTACTGGAATTAAAATATATATCATACAAATGAGGCTTTAATTCATTGTCTTTTTGACTGGAATTTTTTTTGGCTGTTTGCATCAGATGCTCAACAGAGGACAAATTACAGTTTCAGACTGTATCAAGAATTCCAGCAGGCAGAGGCATCTGATTCAGATAAATTGAGCACACATTTGAAAGAAAGTCTTTTATTCTAGACACGGCTGACTTCATTGCTAGCTGTTATGTTCAGCAATAGATCTAGAGGCTGGAAGAGAGGAAATGCTGACCAGTACAAATGCATTTCAGTGTGTGAAGTATGCTAGATTATCAGAAAGTATATTTAGAGAACGCCTCCCTAGGTTTTAATAGAGATCCTTATTTTCATATCAAATAATGTAATTAATATACGTGTTACCCTTATCTCTTCTGATCTCTTAAGTTGCATATTTATATTTTGCCATTATGTTTGTGTTATTCAAAATCTCGGTTTTAAAATAAATTCATTTACAAGTATTTCCTGTTGCTTTCAAATCCAACAACTATGAATTCCATGAAATTCAAGGCTACATGTTCACAAAAACCTAAGAAGGTGTATCCTCCCTAGATGGTGCTTAATGACTAACTGCTGAAAGAATAAATACTTGCTCAGTTTGAGGCAGCATGGGAAATTAAAAAGAACTAGAAAAGCAAACAGGGCCTGGAAGCTGGGTTTAGATAACAAATTTACCTCAGAGCTTTCTGACTGTTTCAACAAAAAGGGGACTGTTTTTGACTGTTTGTGAAAGGAGCATCCGGGATGAGAAATGTATCTGGTTCTGAATTTAAGAATGTATCAACAGAATGGTTAAAAAAAAAGAGGTAAATATAATTGACTATCTTTCTCCTTGTGAGTTTCTTAAATTGTATTTGACGGTTGATTTGATGGTTGAGGCAAAAATTATAACATCCATTGTGGTGCTTAATACATGCAGAGAAAGTACTTGAGGCAATTGAGAGGCAGGTTATGATACTGTGATATAATGAAAAATACCTACTTGGTCTCTGCGTCCAGTTCCTGGCACAGAGCTACTAAAACCATTGTGAAGTCCTGAGCAATGGGGGTGCTAAGGGCATCTGTTAATTCTAATATTTGGTCTTTGAACCCAGTTCTTGACACAGATATGCTACTACCTTAGAATCTCCAAGGTGATATGAGGGTCCTTTGTTCTAGTGAGGCAGTTCTTGATGGACTCCTGGATGGAGGCTGGTGACAAGAAAGACCAAGCCATAATTAAGAGCTTGAAACTTTCAGCCCCACTCTCCCATTCTCCAGGAAGGGGAGGGGAGTTTGAGTTCATAACAGGTCATGTCTACATGATGTAGGCTCTATTAAAAATCCCTAAACTACAGGGTTCAGAGAGTTGTTGGGCTGCTGAACACATGATGATGCTGGGAAGAGGATGCTGATGTGCTCTGAAGGGGCTGGAAGCAACCCCTACCACAGACTTCACCCTGTGTGCCTCTTTATCTGGCTGTTGATCTGTATTCCTTATCATATACTTTCTAATAAACTGTAGATGTGGGGAAAAAAGGTGTATTAAGCTGAAATAGAGTTGCAAATGTATCACTTTTCAAAAGAGACAAATACAATCTTTATATTTTTTGAATTAGCCTTCGATGGTAACAGGAAGTATGAAATTAAATGTTTTCTCAGTGGAGATTTTACATTGAGGAGCCGCCGGACGTAGACAGATCTTGATCTTTGTTGTCCTAGGACTCAGCCAAATTTCTGCCACCTGAGAGGATCTCAGTAAATGTTACTTGAAGGGAAATATTTCAAGCTCAAATTAAAATCAAGTTGAAGATATTTCATTGGTCTGTGGCAGGCACATGTCTAAGCTAAACAGGCAGGAGGACAATTTGATTTGACTGACTGAGTAGCTATTTAGTCTAAATCGAGCACGTGGGCAATGAAAGGTTTTCTAACACGTTCGCAGTGTGAGCCTATGCTAGTGATTGAACAAATGTGATTTAGACGGCACTGTCATCTGAACTAAAATGGGTCAAAGAAATCTAGAGTTGCATAGCTTCTCACCCATCTTCCCTTTTTTCTCTTCAGGCACTAGACAAATGCCAAAATGACCCCTGGATTTTTCCCATGATGTCATGACACAAAAGGGTTTTTTTTTTAAAAAAAAAAACAGAATATTTATTCTTCTGCTTTTACTATAGAAAAGACTTTGGTGTGTGTTTGTGTGTCTTGCATGCATGCAAATGCCCCTGAAGCAATGCAGTTCCCTCAGGCTAAACAGAGGCCCCACTTCATAGGACTTTTTAGTGTTTAAAGTAAGTTAAAGTTTCTTCAGGGCTATCAGAATGACAGCTTTTCTTTCCCACTGAGGTCCTACCGATTTGCTTCAAGGATTTTAGTGTTCAGTTTCTATCTAGCTTTTCTAAATGGAGTTTTGAGGTGGGTTATAAAGCTTTTAATCTCACTAAGTATCCGTCGTTTATTTTTCAACACAAAGGGCTCTCATTTGAATAATATATGGAACCTCTCCCCACTCCCATTTCGACAGCTTTGTTTTTTGTTCTTCATTACATAAGGAGACACAGAAGGGATACAGGAAAAGCAGATGAAAAAGGAAGTGAAATGATCTTAGGGTCTGATGATATAATGTCACACACACAGTCATTACTGTGAAATGTCCCCAGTGCCCAAGGTCAACTGGGGCTGGCACATGAAGGAACTCAGTAACTACTTGCTAAACAGAGGGATGCATGTATAATGGATTTTTTTTTTTTTTTTTTTCTGAGAAGGACTCTCACTCTGTCACCCAGGCTGGAGTGCAGTGACGTGATCTTAGCTCACTGCAACCTTTGCCTTCCAGGTTCAAGCGATTCTTGTGCCTCGACCTCCTGAGTAGCTGGGATTACAGGTGCATGTCACCACATCAGCGAATTTTGGTATTTTTAGTAGAGGCAGGGTTTCACCATGTTGGCCAGGCTGGTCTCGAACTCCTGACTTCAAATGATCTGCCCACCTCAGCCTCCCAAAGTTCTGGGATTACAAGCATGAGCCACCATGACTGGCCTGAGGAATTTTTAAATATTGTACTTTTAAGCTAAGAAGATGATTTTTGAAAAATACTCTGTCAGTATAAGAAAAACTAACATAAGTATTTGAAGTCATAAATAGAAAGTATTTAAAAGACAGAGCCACATGTAATTCTAGATTTTTTGGTATTAACACAAAACGAGACATTATTTTAAAATGTTATTGTATTTCAATGTGGATTTTCTTTCTTTTTTTTTTTTTTTTGTACTGAAAGATGGTTTACACATTTTGCATTCATTTTGTAGTAGTCTTTCAGTCAAGTTACAATGGCCTGGTCATCTGTAAAATCTTCTCTTGGAACAGAGACCTTGGACAGTAATTTTATCTGAAGAGATAGTCAAGGTAAAATGAGGTCAGATGTGTAGACTCTAATCCTGTATGACTGTTGCCATTACAGGAAAATGAGAGTAGGATGTAGACAACACATAGACCACTGGGCAACCATGTGAGGACACAGTGGGACGATGGCCACCTGTAAGCCAAAGAAAAAGGCCTCAGAAAAAACCTAACCCGCTGACACTTGGTCTTGGACTTCCCAGCCTCCGGAACTGTGAGAAAATAAATTTCACTTGTGTAAGCCACGCATCTGTGGTATTTTGTTACGGCAGCACTATCAGACTAATACAGGGACTATCTTTTCATATCGGGCAGTCAAGAGACTTTCTATTCTCATCCTGGAGGATGACTGGGCTGTCAGCTATTCTCTTTAGCTGGATTCTGAATGCTTTTTGTTCCACATACCTGTTAGGCAGTCTGATGAATCCTATGGATCCCTTCTCAAAGTGATGTTTAAATGAATAAAATAAAATACATAAGCTTACAAAGGGAACCAATTTTATGGAAATAGAGTTTTCAAAATATTTTTTACATGTAAGGTTTAAAATTATATGGGCATTCTTATTAGCCAGTGAATAATAACATCTAGCAAGTGAATATAATTTTAATAATATTTGGGGCTGTAATTATAATATGAAAGTATCTATGGTTTCTATTAAAGACAAAGTGACAAGTACTATTTATCCTCCTGTGATTTATTTCCAACATTCAAAATGGAAGACAATGAAAATTTTCAGTTGGGGGTTAGTGATGATAAACGTGTCATTCCCCCTTATCCAAATTCCACAGACTGAAATACCCCTGTTTTAGAGAAATAATAACAACAGGATCTCCACTGTATAAAAAGCTTAGGATAGAGACCACTAAGTAGAATGCCTATTTTGGTTAATAAATTTGCACAGATCTATTCTATCTCTCGATCATCCCCCTTTGTGACTAGTGGGATGTATTTTCAAGGAAGTGAAAAGAAGAACGTAATCTGAGATTAGAGCTAGAGAAAAGCTAGCTCTAATAAATATTGCCATAAATGGCAACAGTCCTAACCTGAGCCCTAGGACTGCTGCCATTTATGCCTAGTGGATATTTGAAGTGCTTAGGTGAAGATGTGGGCTACAGGCTATGCAACTGCTTATGTTTAGTAACCTTAGAAAGTCTTTAGGCTTTTGGTTTTCAAAGCAAGGTACTACTGAGGGTATAAATCTCACCCCCTTCGTTACTTCTGTAGCAGAATAAGGACTATTTCACAAGCCTCTTCACTTCCTGTCAGACTTTGCCATTCATGACATACCATGGATAGAAACAGTGTAGAGGGTGTTTGACCACTGCTGACACTGAATGTGTGCTTTGGTGGGTTAGTAGAAAAACTGAAGCCATGGCAGTTATTATTTCTGCACGTGACAGTGACACTCTGCCATCCGAACTTTACTTGCCAGGTAGAATCTGCATCTGGAGGCTTAATTCATAAGATCTATACTCAAGTTCTGACTCTGCCACTGGACACTGAATATCTTTCCTCTTTGCTCTATTCATTTATAAAAATGGATATAATAAAAATACCTGTTCTGCTTTCTAAAGATATATTTTTAAAGCATTAAATGTAGTAACACATGCCAAAGCCATTAAATGTAAGTGGTGAAATGCAATGCAAATGCAAGGCAATAATAGATTTCAAATAAACATAGTGAATATTATACTAGCAACTGCAAATTAATGTAGCAAGACTTTTTATTTATTCAAAATAATTTTTAACAAAAAAGTACCATTTTTTAATGAGAAAATATTGTGATTTTAAGCCTTTATTAATAAAACAGAATCCTCATAATGTCATGCTTTTTTAATAGAGTTATGCTTTCAATTAGGCTTATAACATTAACAGGAGAGAGACCCTAGATATAAGGAAGCTTTTTCCTCTCTGAAGTCCTAACAAGAGTTCAGCACTTCAATGGAACATTTTATCTAATCTAGAGACAGTTTTTATTTTCATATGATTAGGAAGCAAAACCTCAGATATTACTTTGTAAATGAAATCTAATACCCAGAAAGAACTTAGGAGGTGTTTACCAAGAGTTTAGTGCTGGTCAGGCTGGAGTAGATAAGAGTTTTAGAAGCTTAATACATGCCTTAAAAGCCTCTCAAAAAAAATTCCTGAGGAAAATTTAAAACTGAAGATAATGATTGATGAATATGATAAGATTCTAAGTATATCTACAGTGATAAAGAGCTGAAAAATCAAACCGATTCCCCTGGAAGGCAGGAACATATTAAGAAATGTCAAGTTGGTAGGGGTTCTTAAAGGAAACAAGATGTGTAATTTGTGAACAGTAGGTTATGATGGCTGTGGAAGTGGCAATTTTGACAGTGCGTTTGTGGTAGCTGAGTCAGAAGAGGTCAATTAACTTTTACAAAATGCTTTTTCCCCTTGGTAACTTAACTGCCGAATATTTATGTATCATAGTTTAAAAGATTTGGGTATGCTTCATTTTACTTTAAAAATTTAGCAAGATTTAATTAATTCTAATTAATTAAAATAATGTTCAGGATTTGTTTGTTTGCATTCATCAAATTGAAATACTTCTTGCAATTCAGAATAATTAATGAAGAGACTAAATTCAACAATAATTATAGATTTTTAAAGGGAAATTGTTGGTTTACATCGCTGTGTGAAAAATATGGAGCACTGCTAAAAATAGTGTGATTTTAAAAGCTATTCTATGATTCCAGAGCTGGGGCAGAAAAACATAAGATGAGCCTGGGGCATCTTTTGTTGCCAGAAAATAAAAATGTGCTAAAAGAGAAAAATGGGGCATTTTAAAAAAGCTTAGATGCTAATGGGAAAGAGCTCCCAGTGGCCAAAGTTGGAACAACTTAAACAACATTATAAATAGCATAAACAAAAACATAAAATAAGCAAATAGAAAATTTTGGATTAAACTCAAAAGCTAAAATAAAGATCTATGAATACATACCGACAAAAATATATAGGCAAATAAGCGTATAAACGCCATGGAAGTGGCAACTCTTCATTACCAAGGAATTGCAAAGAATTAATATAGAAAAAATGAGGGAAATAGAAAATCAGCATTTGAACACCAAAGTGATAGTTGCTTTAGCCAAGATCTACTGATGGGTAATCAAATTGGTGAGTAAAAATTTACATAAAAATAGGATATTTGCATAGTCTCCAACTATCCCCCTCCCAAAATGGGTAATAACAAAGAAACAAATAACCTTACAATGTTGGATCTTGGCAGACACTACATTAACCAAGTGACCAATTTAAAAATTACTAGTACTATCTATTGATATGATGTACCTTCTCATATAATGTACAGAGAAAGGTACAGGACCTCTCTGATATTCTTGGCAACAATAACTAAACACAATCTAATAATGAGAAAACATTAGATAGACCAAAATTGTGGGACAGTCCATGAAATAAGCAGCCATTATTATTCAAAAACTTCAGAGGCATAAAGGACAATGAAAGATTGAGAAATTGTTAGAGACGGGAAGAGACAAAGGAGACATCACAACTAAATGAAATTCAGGGTCTCAGATTGAATCCTAAAACAGAAACAAAAAAAAAGTGAAAAAAAAAAAAAACCCTGCAGAAACTTGAATAAGTTCTATACTCTAGTTAATATCAGGAATATTGGATCAGTACTAACTTCTTAGTTGTGATAAATAGGTTATGGTTATGTAAGAGGTTATCATAAAGGAAATCTGGGTGAAGGGTATTTATACTATTTTTGCCACTCTTCTATTAAGTCTAAAATTATCTCAACCTTAAAATTTTTTAAATAAAAGCTTTTATAATAAAACATACATATCCAGTTGTAAGATAATAGCTAACAATTATGTAGCAGTATGTACCATTGTTACAAATGCTTTACATATATTGACTTATATAATTTTTGCAATATTAGCTGCTACGAATATCACCATTTTATAGATAAGAAAACTGAGGCAAACAGAGAGTTCTTCCCTGAGGTCACATTACTAGTTAATGGTAGAGCTAGGATTTCAACCAGGAATTTTAGTTCAGGAATACGTACTCTTAACTACTGTTACATGGTCTTCAGATTAACTGACTTACCTTTAATGATATAGTTACCATAATAATGCTACTTTAAACACCTTAGGAATTTTTTTTTCTTTTTTTTTTTTTGAGATGAAGTCTCGCTCTGTCACCCAGGCTGGAGTGCAGTGGTGCTATCTCAGCCCACTGCAACTTCCACCTCTCGGGTTCAAGTGATTCTCCTTTCTCAGCCTCCCTAGTAGCTGGAACTACAGGTACATGCCACCACGCCTGGCTAATTTTTGAATTTTTAGTAAAGACAGCATTTCACCATGTCGGTCAGACTGGTCTCGAACTCCTGACCTCGTAATCTGCCCACCTCAGCCTCCCGAAGTGCTGGGATTACAGGCATGAGCCACCATGCCCAGTCAAAATACATGACATATAATACTCTTTTGCAGCAGGCTTTTTCATAAATCAGTATATCATAAATAACTTTCCACATCTATAAATATTCTTTTGCATTATTTTTAATATAAAACATTTAATTCTATGAATATATGAGACTTTGCAAAATCAAATATCATTTGAAAAATTGGCTCTATTATGTCAGAAAAAATACTGCTATGAAGATCATTGTGCACAAATTCTCGTACCATTTTCCATTCACACATTTATGCATTTATGTATTTTATTCATTCATATCAATGAATACAAATATATATGTATATATATTTAACCTGTTGTGTTTCAGGCTCTGTGTAGATGCTAGGGATACAGCAGAGAAGGAAGCAATCATCCCTTGAACTCAAGGATCTCATATTTCATAAGATAAATTCCTGGAAATGTAATTGCTGAATAAAGAGTTACATGTATATTTACACCTTTTGACTCACTCAGCATATTGTTGCCTGAGTGGTGGAAATTGACAGTTCTGTCAGAAAAGTTTTCTTGAGGCTGGGTGCGGTGACTTATGCCTATAATCCCAGCACTTTGGGAGGCCATAGTAGGTGAATCACCTGAGATGAGGAGTTTGAGACCAGCCTGGCCAACATTTTGAAGCCATGTCTTTTCTAAAAATAAAAAAAATTAGCTGGGTATAATGGCACATGTCTGTAGACCCAGCTACTCAGGAGGCTGAGACAGGAGAATCACTTGAACCTGGGAGATGGAGGTTGCAGTGAGCCGAGAACACACCATTTCACTTCAATCTGGGTGACAAAGAGATACTTTGTCTCAAAAAAAAAGAAAGAAAGAAAGAAATGTTTTATTGAGTTCAGGTAAACTGATTCCTCAATATTTTTTCTCTCTGTTCTTCATATTGAACGAATTTCTATTGATCCGTCTGCAAGTTCACTGGGTCTAATGCCATCTTCAATCTGCTGTTAATCTCATCTACTTGAGATTAAATATATGAAAAAAATAAAATATATGAAAAATATTAATTCAGATATTTTATTTTTCAGTTCTAAAAGATTCATTTTTAAAATAGTTTCTATATCTCAGCTGACATATTTTATCAGTATACTAATGCTGAGCATGGTTTTCCTCACATCCTTGAGCACAGTTATAATAGCTGTTTAAAATCCTTGTCTGCAAAAGCTCAACATGTGGGTCACTTTAGAATCTATTTTTATTTGTTGCCTCTTTTATTGAAGACTGATTTTTGTTTTTTTATGTAGTTTGGATTATATCCTGGGCATCATGAATGATACACTGCAGAGACTCTGGATTCAGTTATGTTTTTCCAAATGTGTGGAATCTGGAATCTTCTGGAATCTCCCCATTTGTAGTTTTTGTCTCATGTCTTGAGATAGTTCTGCATGTTTTCTAGAATTTCCAGCTGTCATCTTTGGGGTAGTTGTTCCAATAGAAGCCACTTAGTCATGATGAGAAACAAAACTTTATGTAAATAAATTCTTAAAAGCATTTCCCAGGTGTATTTTAAAATACTTTGAGCATCAGAGTATTATTTTGCAGACAGATAATTATTTGGACATATAAATTCTTTAGACTATGTTTAAAGTTTATGTCTTTGTAGCTATACCTTATAAGTGGTTTGTTTTTCCTTTCTCATCTTAAAATTACATTGTATGTGAAAATCCAAAAAGATTTTCTTCTTTGTAAATGTAGATCAATCTTTAAAAAATAAATGTAGGTAAATACCTAACTTGAAGTGACCCACAGGAGTTTTTAGATAACTTTAACTGAATGATACATGACTGAAGAAATAGATAGCTTATATGCAAATTATGTGGTTGTACAAGATATGATGTGAAAAGAAATAAAATCAAACATAGACCTTTTCTATAGCCAAAAGGCCAAAAAGTGATGAATGTAGATGTTTTCTAATTTAACTGTACTAGTGCCATTTTCCTTTTACTAATTTATGTTAATTAATAAAACTAATATACAGGCATAGCTCAGATATATTATGTTTCAGTTCCAGACTACTGCAATAAAGCAAGTATTGCAGCCAAGTGATTCACACATGTTTTTTCTATTGCTTTTAAAAGTTATGTTGACCCTATACTGTTGTCCGTTAAGTATACAATATAATTATGTTGAAAAATACTCATATCTTAAATTAAAAATATTTTATAGCTAAAAATTGCTAACAATCATCCGAAGCTTCAGAGACTTGTAAACTTTTTTGTTCTTGCCTAAACTAAGGCTCTAGCCTCAGTGTTTATGGCTACTGACTGACCCGAGTGGTGGCTGCCAAAGCTTGAGTTGCTGCTGCGATTTCTTAAAGTAAGACAAGGAAGTTTGCCACTTCAATTAACTCTTCCTTTCATGACAGACTTTTCTGTAGCATTGTTATGTTTGATAGCATTTGACTCAACGTAGAACTTCTTTCCAAATTGAAGCCAATGCTCTCAAACTGTGCCATACCTAAATTTATGCAAAATTCTAAATCTTTTGTTGCCATTTCAACTATGTGCACAGCATCTACACCAGGAGTAGATTGCATCTCGAGAAAACGCTTTCTTTGTTCATATGTAAGAAGCAACTCCTCATTACTAGAATTTTTATCATGAGATTACAGCGATCCAGTCACAATTTCAGGCTCCGCTTCTTAATTTTTTTTTTTTTTTGAGAGGAAATTTCGCTCTTGTTGCCCAGGCTCCAGTGCAATGGTGCTGTCTTGACTCACTGCAACCTCTGCCTCCTGGGTTCAAACGATTCTCCTGCCTCAGCCTCCAGAACAACTGGGACTACAGGTGTTCACCAGCACTCCCAGCTAATTTTTGTGTTTTTAGTAGAGATGGGGTTTCACCAAGTTGGCCAAGATGTTCTCAATCACCTGACCTTGTGATCCATCTGCCTTGGCCTTCCAAAGTCCTTGGATTACAGGCGTGAGCCACCGCATCCAGCCCAGGCTTCATTTCTAATTCTAGTCCTCGTGCTATTTCAATGACACCTGCAGTTACTTCTTCCACTGCAGTCTTGAACCTGTCTAAGTTATTCATGAGGATTGAAATCAACGTTTTCTAAATTTCTGTTATTATTGATACTTTGACCTCCTCCCATGAATCACAAATGTTTTAATGGCATATAGAATGGTAAATCCTTTCTAGGTTTTTAATTTACTTTGCCCAGATTCATCAGAGGAATCACTCGGTATGACATCTATAACTTTTCAAAATATATTTCTTAAATAATAAGACTTGAAAGTCAAAATTTCTCCTGATCCATGGGCTGCAGAGAGAGCATTGTGTTAGCAGGCATAACAACAATAATCTCCTTGTACATCTCCATCAGAGCTCCTAGGTGATTAGATGCTTTGTCAATAAGCAGCAATATTTTGAAAGAATTTTTTTTCTGAGTAGTAAGTCTCAACAACAGCTTTTAAATATTTAATAAACCATGTTATAAACAGATGTTCTATCATCCAAGTTTTGCTGTTCCATTTTTTGAGCACAGGTAGAGTAGATTTAACATGATTCTTAAGGGGCCTAAAATTTTTGGAGTAAGCATTGGCTTCATCTTAAATCACCACCTGCATTAGATCTTAATGAGAGTCAGCCTATCCTCTGAAGCTTTGAAGCCAGTCATTGACTTCTATTTAGATATAATAGAGGGCATCTTCTTCTAACATAGGGCTCTTTTATATACACTGAAAACATGTTGTTTAGTGTAGCCACCCTCATCCACAATGTTAGCTAGATCTTCTGGATAACTTGCTACAGCCTCTGCACCAGCATTTCCTGCTTCACATTGCACTTTTATGTCATAGAAGTGATTTATTTCTTTCAACCTCATGAATCAATCTTTGCTAGCTTCCAACTTTTCTTCTGCAGTTTTCTCTCCTCTCTCAGCCTTTGTAGAATTGAAGAGAATTAGGGGCTTACTGTAGATTGGGCTTTGGCTGAAGGGGACATTGTTGAAACCTTCTCCATATCATCAGTAAGGCTATTTCACTTTCTTATATTTGTGTGCTCACTAGAGTAGCACTTTCACTTTTCTTCAAGAACATTTTCTTTGTATTCACAACTTGCCTAACTGTTTGGTGCAAAAGATCTAGCTTTCACACTATCTTGACCTTTAACATGCCTTTCTCACTGTTTAATCATGTCTAGGTTTTGATTAAAGTGAGACACATGTGAATCTTCCTTCCACTTGAACATTTACTTAGCAGCCACTGAAAATTTATTAATTGCCTAATTTCAATATTGCTGTGTCTAAGGGAATAGAAAAGTCAGAAGACATATGAGGGGATGGCCAGTCGGTGGAACAGTCAGAACACACATAACATTTATTGGTATAGTTTGCATTCTTATATGAGTGTGGTTTGGGGCACCTCAAAACAATTACAATGGTAAAATCACAGATCATCATAACAAATAATAATAATAAAGTGAAATATTGCACTAATTACCAGTATGTAACCCAGAGAAGTGAGCACACATGAAATGAGCACATGTTGTTGAAAAAAAAAATGGTACTGACAGACTTGATTGATGCAACATTGCCACAAACCTTCAATCTCTAAAATAAATAAATAAAATAAATAAATAAATAAATAAATAAATAAATAAAACTGCAATATCTACAAAGTGCAATAGAGTGCCATAAAGTATGCCTGTAGCCGGGCACGGTGGCTCACGCCTGTAATCCCAGCACTTTGGGAGGCCAAGACAGGTGGATTACCTGAGGTCAGCGGTTTGAGACCAGTTTGGCCAAAATGGTGAAACCCGTCTCTACTAAAAATATGAAAATTAGCCAGGCATGGTGGCACATGCCTGTAATCCCACCTACTCAGGAGGCTAAGGCAGGAGAACTGCTTGAGCCCAAAAGACAGAAGTCGCACTGAGCTAAGATGTTGCCACTGCACTCCAGCCTGGCAGACAGAGCAAGACTCTTGTCTTAAAAAAAAAAAAAAATTATACACTATATTTATGGTGCATAATGTGTTTGAAACATATATCTATTATGTCACCACCAGTTTCTGATTTAAGTCCCTGTACTATATGTATTGATTTGTAACTGCCCATGTTGACATGGCAATATCATTGGCCATGATATTTTCAAAATAATTGTTTTATTAGTTTTGATTAAAGGGAAACCTATTTTTCTTAGAATTCCATGACCTTTAGAGATAAAAATTCTCTTAGCTTAGTAATCGAAATGGAGACACAATCACATTGATATTTTACAAGAAAATTTGTCATTCTAGCATTTTTACTCTTTCTTTAAATAGTACTGTTCAACCAGAATAAATTATCCTCCCCATTGAATATATATTTACATTTTGCATTTAGGGTAGGGTTAAGATTTCTTATTGACTTTTTTTTTTAATTCAGAAGAATCATTAGCAATTAAATCATCTTAGGATGTTGTTTGCTCTTTATAGTGCTGACCCAAAACTTTTGTTTGCAATGCCTTACTAACTTACATTGTCTTTGAAAGGAATTCTCTGCTCAGTAATGGACAAGAATTCTCTGGGGGAGATGAAACAATAAATAGATGTTTAAAAAAAATAGAAAGTAAGCCAGAAAAATTAGAGATAAGGGATCCACTGCCATTTCTGATTTTGTTTCCTAGCACCTAATTTCTATTTCTAGGCATGCACAAACATCCCATCCTACCCTTAAAGTTTTATCCTTATGCGCTATTTGTAATGAGGTGGTTTTGGATTTATGATGTACCCTATACGTTCATAACAATCTTTAAGTAAGGAGAATAAATTTAACACTTTCTGTTGTGTCTGGCAATACATTGTTGACAATGAGTGATGAGAGATACAGATTTAGCTTACTTAAAAAGAACCTACATACTTTGAGATTAGTTGAAATTTTATATCCACACATACTGACAGTATATGGAGGAAAGTAAAAGAAAGTTTCCTACATATGCACGTACATAGGACTCTAGACTTCATCTGTGTTGATATACTTATTTTTATCTCATGAGTTAAAATGAGATGAACACATATATAATCTACCAATTTCTTAGTCCATTTGTACTGCTATAACAAAATAACATAGACTGGATAATTGATAAACAATTGAAATTTATTTCTCACATTTCTAAAGTCTGGAAATTCCAAGACTGAGGTGCTGGCAGGTTCATGTCTGTTGAGGGCTACTCCGTTTCCAAGATTGCCTTTTTTAGATAGCCTCCGAAGAGGGTGAATACCACAACCTCACATGGCCACAGAGAAGTAGGAAAGGGACTTACCTGCTCAAACCCTTTTATTACAATGCTGATCTCATACATGTGACTCCACTCTTATAACTTAATCACCTCCTAAAGTCACCACCTTTGAATATTGTCAAATTGATAATTATATTTCAACATAATGAATTTTAGGGGATGCATTCTAACCACAGAAACCAATATGGTAAGATTCAGTTGAAACTTCACTAACTCTATAGATCTGAGGGTCTTTACTGAGCAGTTTAGCAAATATTGATATTTCACATATAAATTATGTTGTATACTTTTCTTTACCCTAAATTTTATTATGTAATGTATTTTTTATAATAAAATCTGCACAATTTAGAACATATTCATATACTGTGTGCCGTTATGTTTTTAAAAAAGATGTCTTCCTAGTTTATCTGAAGTACCTTATATTGAAGGTACTTGAAACTCAAGTATCTATAATAAAAAGAAAGGGTATTCAATAAATGAAAAAGAAATAAATGTCCAAAGGAAATAAAATTGATGTCATCGTTATCAATTCACTAAATAGTTAAACACTTGAATATTTTTATACTTAAATTATAAACTGAGAAATACATCGGTCCTAAAATTTCACGTTGATGTTTCAACTCAGGCAATTCCGGGGAGGGAAGAGTAGCCTCCTGACTCCATAGGTGGTATAATAAATGCTGAAACCAGTAAAAATAACCATCAGCCCACCACGTCTTTGTGACCACTCCACATCATGATGCCCTTTGTACTATAAAATACACTAAACATAGGTGAGTTCAAGAAAAATTGTAATAATTGTTTTTTAAAACTATCAATCTGTTTTAGTAAAACTTTCACTCAGAAAATTTAACTACAACAAAAATAACACAATAAAAACCTACTTCTACCACTACCGTCATCATTTAAATATGGATCCTTTCCAAGAAAATAAAATTGTAAATTTTAATTGAAACTTTCTAAATTACCTCTAGCCGACCTTCTAATTATATTCCATTCCTTAAAATAATGCAGATATTTTGCACCAATAGGAAATGCTTGTAGTGACAGTGAAACATGGTGTATATGAATCACCCATATAATGCACATAGTACAACATTTTTGAATCACAATATTCTCTTTATTCTATTCCGAAGTCTCTCCAATATAGGCATATCTGGAACTCCTAGTTCAAATATAATTGATTTAATAATAGAGAGCTTAAAGCACAGAGAGATACAGTCTTCCCTCAGTATGTGTGGGGAATAAATTACAGGACCACAGAGATAGCAAAATCCCCAGATACTCAAATCCTTTATTCAAAATGGTGTAGTATTTGCATATAACCTAAGCATATCCTCTCCTATACTTGAAATTATTTCTAGATTACTTACAGTATCTAATATAATATAAATATTATATCAATAGCATTCATATATGCTATTGATATGCTATTACAGGTATCTTGTAATTTTAAAAATATTTTTATTGTTATATTGTTATTTATTATTATTATTTTTTCCCACTAAATTTGATTGGCCATTGGTTGAATTGTGGATGCAGAACCTGTGGGTATGGAACTTGCAGATATGGAGGCCAACTGTTCTGAAGTGCTTTTAAAACATCATGGACTAAATAGCAATGAGCATATTTTCTGTGTTATGTTCATATTAATACATGCTAATGTTTTGAATATATAATAAACTTATAATATTTTATTAATGTGAATTTTTGATGTCCCACAACTTCTATATAAAATTATAAACTAGGGAAAGTTTATTATGAAGTTTGTTTTTTTCTTACATTACGTATTTACATAATTTTTTTGAGTGTTGAAGAAGACATTAGGATTTTTGGAGTATTTTAACTTTGCAATATCCCAGGTAAAATGTCGCTTGAATATGGACTATTGACAACTCACCATTTACAAGACATGCACAAAGACAGGTTTATTATAATTTAGCTGTTAATTAATGACTTTGGCTGGAGATTTTCCATTATTGGGGTAGAATACTACATTTCAAATCAGCTGTAAAAGAATTTTGTTTGTATTCAGTATTTCCATGAAGAATATTTTGAAATGAAAATTGAAGGCTTCTAATTTTATGTAGAATGACAGCTATGTATTTCCATAAATGTATGAGCATTTTGACATGAAGCTGTTATTTCTCATCTGAAGTCATAATTGTTCAGTATGAAAGTGGGCCATGAGAATGAATAATAATAATAATTTGCCTTTCTGAGATCATGGCATTAATAAGCGTAATTTTCAGAGCTGCATATAAGACAAAGGAGCTTTGCCTGGAGGCAGTTGTTGTGGGGGGATATGTGAGTTGCCCATCTTTGCAGCCATCTTGCCTTTCTGACCTTTCTTTCTGGAAAACTGTAGCCTCTAGCCAGCTACCTTCCACTGCTCTTCTAGAAACTGTGACAAAGAAAGCAAAATAGAGGTCAATGTGGGAATCACAAGGAGTTAATACCTTTTATGACAAAGCTCAATGGCATGACCATTTAGTTGTGACATGTCGTTTTAAATGTAGTCTGCTTCCTTTTAAAAGAATCCGGTTGTCAAGAAGTAAAAAGGGGTTTTGTTGTTGTTAAATGATGTTTTAAAATCCCATCCAATTTATGTTAAAGAAAAGTACCTATGATGGTTGAGACTGAAAGACAGTGATACATGAAAAGGAATAAAAGAACACAGCAAACATACGGTCTGGCAACAACCATGATAGTTGTTTGCCTGCCACCAGCAGTAATAAGGACTAGTTGTACTGGTTGAGAAAGCTGTTTAATTCAGATCCATCCAAAAAATATGCATCCTTCAAAAGAGATACAGTGCATACATTTATACTTTAAAAAAATACCACCATGAACTTCAGTCTCGAATGACTCAAAGAAAACATTTAAATTCTTCAAGCTTACAGACATAAGTAAAAATGCAATAAATTGTGGGAATTGGTAGAGATTTTGCCAAACATAGAGGGCTTACTCTTTTGTGTATACGTGAGTGTGTGTGTGTGTGTGTGTGTGTGTGTGTATTTGTACCCACATGTGCATGCGTGTGTGTTCATGTGTGTGTTTGTGTGTTTAATTAGGTAAAATTATGTAAGTTCATTTAGGCTCTACAGCATTTTCTGATGACCCAGTAATCATTTTCACTTATCCCACTTAGCTGTTAAGAGCAATGAGAAGGAATCTGAAATCAAAAGCCATTCCCTTTAAGATTCCATATGCATTAACTTGGATTGCAAGAGTAGGTTCCCTTACAAAAGTGAAGATATTACCATTAATACAGAGAACTACCTTTAAGGTAATAATTCTGACTCTCATTTCTGAGACCTGTCCCTTCAGTTGTTTTGCAGCTAATGGCTCGAGGTTTGTTCAGAACCACCTACACACACTTGTTTAGTCCCTGGGTGACCAGCAAGCAGAATGCACTTACGAGACGGCTGCTTGTATCGGAGACTGCAGTATGTGCTTTTGGTATAGAGATTCTCTTTGGTGCAAAATCTAACAGGGCTTTACGGATATTGCATTAGCATCATGCACAAAATGTTCAACTGCGTTACTCTTGAACCCTTTTCCCTGACCTCAAATGAATGTTTTCTGAAGATATAAATGTGTGAAACGTGGTCATTTATATCAAACTGGAGAAATACAAGGAGATAGCACTAAATTAAAATTGTTATGGCACTCTGATCTTGAAAGAAAAGTGATTTATTATTATGAAATAACAAAGTACTCTGAAGGCTAAAACCTTTTTTGCCCTACTTCAACCTGACGAAAAGGTTTACTTCCTAGTTATAAATCCATCCAAAGTGTGGTCCTTAATGGAAAATTCTGAGAGCTCCTTCACACATGGCCATAAGAGCCAGTGCTCTAATAAAAGCCTTCATTAAAATATGGCTGGAATCTATGTGCCATGGCAATTCTCGGCTACAAATTGAAAAAGAATTGGTTGCACCTGTAATGAGAGTTCAGTTAAGTGATCTTGGAAAAAAGCTAGAAGGAAATTAAATATTGAATCCTTCATCATTGAGAGTTTATCTTGAAGGCAATAATGTATGGACTGAAGACGAGTGGAGATCAGCAGGCATGACCTTTCCCATGTTTATTCTTTATGGTGAAGTAGTTTGCCTTTATTCAAGCAAGGCACTTCTCTATACACATTTAATTCAGTGATAAAATAGGATAATACAAACCACGTGTTTCCTACAACATAGAGATGTCATACAGGTTGACAGGTAATGACAACAAAGCCCTCTGTATACAATAGTAATATTGTGCACTATTCATTATTTGAATTATTGATCATCTGCAATGACCTACATAATCAAAAGTAGCAAATACACAGCCTGATCTCTGAGTTCCCAAATGGAAGGACTATGGGCTGATAATTACATCTTCTTAGACTCTCTTTAACTGATGTGGTATTTTGTCAGATTTTCAAGCTATCTGCATAGTCAGAAAATCATTTTAGGTATTTAGGCAGCAAAAGTCTCTTCAGGGTGCTGCGTTTGGCAAGGTGCCATCCTAGAGTAATTTCTCTTTTCCATATGTGTTATGCCCTTTGCTCAGTCTACCTGCCTTCCCTAGATGCCTAGTTTGGCCTTTATTCCTTTTTCTAAAGTTTCTAAACCCAGGTTTTCCTAGCTGAGCCAGCCACAAACCTTAAATGGTGAGGACGATTTACTCCTGGCCGACGTCCAGGGCGATTTGCCAACCTTCCCAGCACAATCCTAAAACTTACCAAGGCAGTGGATGTGAGTGGCCACCACTGAGGGATCCTTGGGACATTTCTCAAATTCAACATAATTCACATTTAGGAAGGTTGGGTCTTTCGCATACCCTGGGCTCAAAAGAAATCTAATTATACAATTTCCAAAGAAACCCTCCAGCTCTGTCCTACTCAAGTCACAATAAGGCCCATCATGCAGAAAAGACAAAATTGCTTCTAACACACTACCTCACACCTTGCAGTGAGTAATAAATACTTGATGAATGAATATGCAGGAAAGTTCACTAAATGGCAGAAAGTATATTCCAGAGCCAAGGTCACAGCAATTATGTTTCTGAAAGCAAGAGTTACTGGAAAGTAACAATCTCCTGAGTCACTGTTCTACTTAAGCATATCATTGAAATGGTTTTGTATATCATGCAATCCTGACACATGATAGAAAAATCATCTACCTTCACAAGCATTTACTCCTGTTAAGTACATATTACGTCATTAAAACAGAAAGAGTTTGCCACACGTATTTAAGGTTTTTTTTTTTGTTGTTTGTTTGTTTTTTTTTGTTTTTTTTTTTTGTTTTTTTTTGCGTTTCCCTTATTTTTATGTATTTTTATGTTAGATCCTTTGTTGTATTTGGGCCTGTGAAAACTTACTACTTTATAAATCTCTATGTCATATCCTCTAATAGATGCTGTCATCTCTGTCCTCTATTTTCATTTTATGCAACCTCTTTTTCAGATATGTCATGACCTTCCTAAATGTAGATTGGGAGGAACAAAACATTATCAAGATTTTCCTACATATGTTTTATATACATTATTTCCTTTTAAATTCTACAATAGTTCTGTAATGTAAGGATCAATAGCCCTAGTTTGCAGATGAGAAAACTGAGTCTCAGAAAGTGCATCACTTCCTGCAGACTAATATGCGTCAACATTATATTGAGAACCAGGAATAGAAAGCAAAGAAACAAACAGTCAAAGTTTAGAAATGAGGAATAAGAGATTATATTAAACTAACACTTTTAACACTACCTACTGATATCCGATTGCCAGACACTTGCAGGGTTTCTGTTCAGCTCTGTATCCAAGCTGTGATTCAGGAGTCACTGGGCGGAAAATGTGAGGAAACAGAGGAGGCTGACTGCAGCAGGTAGACAGTCAGACGAGCAGAGGAAGCGAGGCACACCAGAGAGGCACCGTCATAACCCCACAGTTAGGTTTTGTTTTGTTTTGCTTGTTTGTTTTTTGAGTCTCACCCGGTTGCCAGGCTGGCGTTCAGTGGCGAGACCTCAGCTCACCACAACCTCTGCCTCCCAGGTTCAAGCAATTCTCCTGCCTCAGCCTCCCTAGTAGCTGGGACTACAGGCATCCACCACCACGCCTGGCTAAATTTTTGTATTTTAGTAGAGATGGGGTTACACCATGTTGCCAGGATGGTCTCAATCTCCTGACCTCGTGATCCCTCCCTCCTAAGCCTTCCAAAGTGCTGGGGTTACAGGCCTGAGCCGCGGCTCCTGGACCCCAGTTAAGTTTTAACCTGACTTGGAAGCTATGTTTATCCTTGACAGCCATTGCAGTAGGTGGCGATATTGTGCTATCTTGGAGACTGGAGGAAGCTATTTTTTTTCCCTCTTTTTTAATCTCGAAAAATAATCTTTATTATAACTATGCATTTTCTGAGCCTGTCTCTTGTATATCTGCTAATTACATTACTATTTGAGCCAGCATGAGAATCAGACAGAAAATAGGTATCTCCTATCCATATTTTTCTGAGAAAGCAGGCTCAGAAAATCAGGGGCCCTCTCGTAGGCATATCAAACCCAACATATCTCAAACTGAACATGTTTCCAACTTGTACTTACTCACCCTTCATTTTTGACCTTCCTAACTAAAGACACTCATCCAGCTAGTCACCTAAGCCAGAAACCTAGATGTCAGCCACGGGAAGGCAATGATATGTGGTGGTTAAGAGCATAGCTTTCGAAATAAGGGGATTCCGAGGTCAGTCACCAAGGTTTAGATTTCAGCTCTGATACTAACACTGTGACTTGGAGAAAGTTACTTGACCTTTTGAAGTCTCAGTTTTTTCATCAATAAAATGGTTGTGTCAATCATACCTTTCTCATAGCACTATTGTACAGGCCATAATGATACAATCCAAGCAAAGTGTTCAATAAAATAGCACATAGGTGTTAAGACACAGCAAAAATTAATAATGCTGACGACCATGATTAATGATGATGCTTGGCTTTTGCCTCAACCATCCTTCACCCTAAAGGTCGTCAAATCCTGCACATTCTAATGAAATACTTTCAGACCTTCACCTTATGTCTGTCATTTTGCCTTAGGCCCTAATTAATTTTTGCATAAATATTATGCTATGGCCTCCTAACCTGTTTTTATTTTTTTTACCTCCTGCTTAACCCATCTCCATTTGTCCTTCATGTTGCCCCAGAAGCATAAATACAATTTTGTTTTCCTCTGCTTAAATTCTGTAGTAGTTTGCCTATTACTTATAAACCCCAACCTTCTTTTTATGTCATAGCAAGTCTTGCATGTGTGGACCCTGAATACTTATGTTACAACGTCTTTGGCCTCCTGCTACTCACATCTTTCTTCCCATTCAACTCATCCTGCCTTTATCTGTGTCATTAATTTGCCTGAAATGTCTGGGCAGTTTGCCCAACTTTCGCTCTTTAACCTACTCCCTGTTTCAAATCCCATCAAGCACCTTCACGTCCTCTTTCCTGTCATCCCTTGGAGTGAGCTGGTTGCTTTCTCTTTTATACAAGTTGGGCTTGGTGTAGACTTCCATTATAGCACTTATCACAAGGCGTTACAATCATCATCCTCCTCATCGTCGTCATCATATAGTTAGTGTAGTCCTTAGAGGCCAACGTCAGACACACTACCTAGCAGAAACCCAAGTAGAACCAGTGAAACACTGTGACTTACCAAGAGGTAAAAGGAAGGCAACCAAGCTCATTGCCAGGCACAATTCATCTCCAGAGACTCAAGTTGATAGGAAAAGAATGATCACTGGAAGCAGGCAAGTTTTCAGCCTCCTGGGGTAGAGAAAGGAGTCTCTAAGTCATTCATTCTCCTGTATCATTTACATAAATTGAGTCCTATTTTTCTTTGATATTCATTAAAGATACAGTCTCGTAGATACTTCAGGGTCACATAGTCTTTGAGTATTCCATTGTTTCCATACAAATTACCTCAAACTTAAAGTATTTTTAAATGTTTAAAATAATAAATTTATTATTTTTTTCTCTCTTTCTCTCTTTCTTTCCTTCCTTCCTTCCTTCCTTCCTCTTTCTTTCTTTCTTTCTTTCTTTCTTTCTTTCTTTCTTTCTTTCTTTTTCTTTCTTCTAGAGACAGAGTTTTGCTCTTGTTGCCCAGGTTGGAGTGCAATGGCACAATATTGGCTCATGCAACCTCTTCCTCTTGGGTCCAGGAGATTCTCTTGTCTCAGCCTCTCAAGCAGCTGGGATTACAGGCATGTGCCACCACACCTGGCTAATTTTGTATTTTTAGTAGAGATGGGATTTCACTATGTTGGTCAGGCTGGTCTTGAACTCCTGACCTCAAGTGATCCACCTGCCTCGGCCTCCCAAACTGCTGGGATTACAGGCATAAGCCCTTGCACCTGGCCAATAAATTTATTTTCTTATAGTTAAGTAGTTAAAAAGTCTGACACAGGTATCATTGGGCTAAAATCAGCATATCACAAAGACTGCATTTCTTATCACAAGGTCTAGGGGAGAGTCTGTTTTCTTGCTTTTTGTGTGGTGGGGGTGTTGTTGATCCAATTTATTTTCTTGTCGTTTTACTACTGAGAAAAGTCCCCAGCTTCTAGAAGCTTCCTGCATTCACTTTGCATCCTTCTTGCCTCTTCTTTTCTCCTGTGTCTCTCTGAACACAATCCTTTTAAGGACTGATGTAATCCATCTGAGTACCACATCTATAAAGTCCCTTCTTCTATGCAGGGTAATATAGTCACAGGTTCTTAGGAGATACTTCATGATTTTATTGCAAAGGCATCAAGTGCTAGCAGGTGATGATCTCTACCAGGATTGCCTGGAAAGGACAATGAAACTGAAACTCGTGGAATCTTACTGTGATGCAAGAAGAGTCCAAAATATGGTAAAGATTTTAAAAATATGTCCTTTCAGACACCATGTAACAGGATACTCAGAGAACTCAACCTGAATGGAGACGCTCGACTTCCCAGTGTCAGAGAGACTTTTATTCTCTTACCAGGGGCCTCCTAGCTCCTAGAAGGACCAGAGACAAATAATCATTTGGTCCTTTGAATGATAGAATAATTTCCCCCAAAGAAGACCTCATAGAGAAGAAAGCTTGCCAGCAACTATTCTTTTTTTTTTTTTTTTTTTTTTTTTTGAGTCTTACTCTGTTGCCCAGGCTGGAGTACAGTGGTGAGATCTTGACTCACTGCAACCTCTGCCTCCTGGGTTCAAGAGATTCTTTTGGCTCAGCCTCCTGAGCCCACACCTGGCTAATTTTTGTACTTTTAGTAGAAATGGGGTTTCACCATGTTGGTCAGGCTGGTCTCGATCTCCTGACCTCAGGTGATCCACTCGCCTCTGCCTCCCAAAGTGCTGGGATTACAGGCGTGAACCACAACACTTGGCTCCAATGACTATACTTTTCCTGTCAGCTTGAGTCTCTAGAGATAAATTATGCCTGGCAATTAGTTTGGTTCCCTTCCTTTTACCTCTTGGTAAGTCACTATGCTTCATTGGTTCTGCTCAGATTTCTGCTAGGTAGCATGCTTGATTTTTGCCTCTAGTAGGACTACTCTAGCTATGTGGTGATGATGATGATGCTTATAATTGCAACATCCCGTGATAAATGCTTATTTCTTAATCTGTTTCCAGTTTCCCCAAGATCTCCTTTGTGAAGGCCTCTTTTGGGGGAATCATTCTGTCTACTATGCATAGGACCAAATAGTTACTGTCAGCTGATCCTTCTGTGAGCTGGAAGAATCATGATCATGTAAAATAAGTGTCTCTGGTTCTCGGAGGTAGAGTATCTCCTTTCAATTTGAGTTCTCTGAGTACCCTGTTGTGCAGTCTCTGTGAAAAGACTAGAAATAGACTTGCATTTATAGCGTAGCAACGTTTTAGAATTGCTTGAGTGAGTTCTTCCGGCCCTGGGAAGGCATTTTACTTTCATAGTATTTTATGACCTTATTTGACATTTGTTAGTTTGATCCTACAAAGTATGAACATCTGGAGCCAAGTTGTTGTATGCTTTATTAACGTATATTCTCTGATACTGTCTTTGCTTTTTCATTCTCTTTTTCCATCCGAGTCTCTCGTCACAGTTCTCATTCACACCATAGATGCTGACATGCGTCGTTACAAGGTGCCAGCCAGCCCTGAAATCTCCAGCTCTCTCAATGCAACCTCCTTATCTAGCATCGCTTCCATCTGCTCTTCTCACCCAATCACCTTTCCCTCAGCTAGAGACCTGGACTCTCAGTTATCATCATTCAAATAAATAGTCCCTTCTTTATCACACTCACTGTTTCTTTTCCTTGAACTTGACTATCAATTAGTGACCACAAAACTGCCCTGATTACCACACTTAACTACTAAATACATCCCTCAACACCGCACTATAAACTATTCTTGTTTATTACTCAATCTGTTTCCATGGTCCCAAAAGATCTTCTTTATCAGAACCATGTTCTTTCATCCAGAAGTAAGTGTCTTTCTTCCCTTTCAAACGTACCTGCTTTGTTCCTCAAACTCTATCCCACAGGCCCCATGATTTTTTTACATATTATTAAAATCTTCACCGCATTTTTGACTCCTTTGCTGCTCAATAAGATTCCCCAAGATTCACTTTTACTGATTTTCTTTCCAGGCAATCCTGGTAGAGATCATCACCTGACTAGCATCTGGATGCCTCTGCAATAAAGTCATAAAATACCAACTCTCTTCCCAACTATCCACCCCATAAAATTAAAATAGTAAAGTGTGGTAACTTCCCTTGAAGAGGACATTGATGTATGGCTGTTGCCTTATTTAGTTCCTGTAAATCTATCATTCAACAAACAACCTCTACTAATGCCCTCTGCAGCTTTGTAGAAACAGAAATTGAGCTCCAAATATGAATAGCTAAGCTTTAAATGAGTTACTGAGCTACCAAGTGTAGTATCAGTCATTAGCAGGCATGGCTTATCCTAATATAAGCAATTTTACTTTTGGAGTAAAATCCAATGACAATTTACATTTTGATCTCATTATGTATATGTTAGGTAAAATGTTATACTGATACCTTCATCTGAATGTAAAACAAATAAGGCATTCTTATTTCAATTCATGAAGGCAAGATAACAATAGATATCTTATAAGAGGAAAGTCCTGTTCACTGAACCAGATAAGCTTTAGGGACTCAATTCTACAACTAAGCCATAGATTTCTTCTCTCCTTGTCATGAACATCTACCACTCATGTTACAAATCAATACTAATAGAATAGCATGGTGTTATTGCCCCCTTTAGACTACATGAGTCATTGCAATCAATCAGATTTGCATTTATAAAAGCCATGGTGTACTGTAAAAGTTAACACTGGAAAAATTGAAGAATTCAAAAGCCACATGTAAAAGAAATGCTTTTCTGGATTACATTTGAATTATCATGATTCAATAGCAAAAAAAAAAAAAAAACCTAATAAAAGTTTCTGTCTTGAAAATTAGCTTTCACTGACATTTATAAATGGTAATTTCTCTGCCTAGGCATCTCCCTATTATATGTAACAATTCTAAATTTTACTAGTGGTAAGACCTTTAATTGTAAGTTATCCTGAAGACATGTTTTAAATCCAACATTTTTTCAATCTTTTAATCATTGAGGTGATTTTATTTTACCATAGATATATACACTATTACAGAAAGTAAACAGGAAAGAATTTTGATGTTCAGTTGCTGTTTTGAGTATCAGGATATAAATACTTCAGTTTCTTAGTACCAGGCAGTGAGGTGCTGAAGCCAGCTCATTTTGGCTTTAAAAGGCAAATAGTGTGCATCTCTTCCCATTCTGCATTCAGAGATGTCACTCCAGTAGCTAGAAATAGACCATGGCAAGGTATTCACACCATAGAAATCAGTAAATGCTCCAAATCAGGACTTTTCTTCCCAGAGACCTGGTATAAAGCATTAACGAGCATATTACTAGTATGGCATGTTAACATACATACAACTTCTATAACAATGCAGCAGCGTCTAGCTCCAGGGGAGCCAAATGGATGGATTGTTGTTGTTGTTGTTGGGTGTGTACGATTCACAGTTAACTAGGGAATTTGTCATTTATGCAATAAAACTGTCACTATGAACTCTAATCCTTTTTGAGTAGTAGGGTTGTATGTTACTTTGACAAGGTACAGCTACAAATATTCCCTGTAGTAAGTGGAGTATCAACCACAGGATCAACAAACTTTGAGAGACCTCACAAACTACATTGGACTAAAGTTGCCCCAATGACTTTAGACAAACTTTAAAGGAAAAAATGAAATTGTTCTGTGAACCATTCACATAGAGCTTTCAGAGAACACCAAAACAATAGCAACAATAAAAATGGAGTTTGATCTGGGGTAAGGAGTCAGAGTTGTTTCCTAGAATAATAAAATTATTTGGAGGCCGGGCGCGGTGGCTCAAGCCTGTAATCCCAGCACTTTGGGAGGCCAAGGCGAGTGGATCACGAGGTCGAGAGATCGAGACCATCCTGGTCAATATGGTGAAACCCCGTCTCTACTAAAAATACAAAAAAATTAGCTGGGCATGGTGGCGCGTGCCTGTAATCCCAGCTACTCAGGAGGCTGAGGAAGGAGAATTGCCTGAACCCGGGAGGCGGAGGTTGCGGTGAGCTGAGATCGCGCCATTGCACTCCAGCCTGGGTAACAAGAGCGAAACTCCGTCTCAAAAAAAAAAAAAAAAAATTATTTGGAAATATTAAGCATTAAAGTAATTCAGTTCAGAGTCAGAATGATAAACATGTACATCTCTGGATCTTTTAGCAATATAACATAAGCAAGAAGCCAATTTTATTCCTTCAGCTTTTCCTCCAGTGTACCATTCCCACCTCTATCAAATTGTGGCTATTAGTTTAGCAAAGGCTTTAGAGGTTTTGGGGTAAACACATATAGAAAACCTAAAGCAAGGTCTAAGATAGCATAAATTTTGTGGAACTTGATATAGAGTCAGAGCAATTAACACACTGAAAGTTTCTCAAACTAGTTAAAAAAAATTTTGGACTGCCTTGCATTAATAGACTATACTAAATGTTTTTAAAAAAATTTGGAATAACTATAGAATATTTTTTAATGGAAGTTTTTTATTGGGAACATAGGTGAACCTTGGCCATTTTTAAAATCACTTCTAGTTAAATTAGTCTAGCTAGATTAAACCAGGCATAGGCAAACTATGACCAGTAGGCCAAATCTGGCCGACTACCTGATTTATATAGCCCCTCAGTTAAGAATGACTTTTATACATTTTTAAATGGTTGAGAAAAATCAAAAGAATCATATTTTTGTCATGGGAAAGTTACAGGAAATTTGAATGTCCATTTATAAAGTTTTATTGGAATAGAGTTTTGCCTATTCTTTTACATGTCATCTATGTTGCTTTCAGGCCACAAAAGCCAAGTTGACTAGTTACCAAACATTATATGACCTGCAAAGCCTAACGTATTTGCTAGCTGCTACTTTACAGTGTAAGTTTGCTCACCCATGGACTAAATGACACTATTTTTAATTTGATGTTTTAATTCCTTTTCTTTAACTTCAATCAAATTTGAGATCGACAATTTTCCTAAGGATATTAAATAGATGCATGTTAATTATGAAACATGTAAACAAAGAAATAAATGATGCGTATGCAATCAACTGAGTTCATAAGAGCTAATATGTTCAGTTTTTTCTTTTTCATTTCAATAATCTCCAGCCAAAGGCTGTTGAGCAGCTGGTGAATCTTCTGCTTCTCCTCACCATAACAGAGAGGATGAAAGGGCAAAACTTTGGAACTATGAAAAAGAGGTTAGCAAAGATAATGCTCATGACAGAGAAAATAAAAAGGAGAACTTATAATTATATTGTGTTCTATTTTTGAGTTCTAAAAACATTAATTTGTCAAATTTATACTTTAAAATGTGGCCAAGTTTTATCAACTCTGTTTCGTTACTTCTTCATTTTTTAAATACCAAGAACTTCAAATAACTGGAATCAACTGGACCTTCTCAGGGCCTGGCTGTGGCTTTGGGTGCATCTGTTATGGTAGAGATGCAAATATGCCCTAATATCATTGCCCTGCTGATATGCAAATACAGGTAAAAAATCACAGGAAAAGAGAATAATTATTTCCAGATTAGGAATGGCCAAACATAGACAGAAATAGATTTTGAAAACTCATGGATATTTTTCCATGAATCCCTTTAATTACTTTTCTTGAGCAGTGGTTTGCAGTTCTCCTTGAAGAGGCCCTTTACATGCTTTGTCAGTTGTATTCCTAGGTATTTTATTCTCTTTGTAGCAATTGTGAATGGCAGTTCGTTCTTGATTTGGCTATCTTTAAGTCTGTCAATGGTGTATGGAAATGCGTGTGATTTCTGCACATTGATTTTGTATCCTGATACTCTGCTGAAGTTGCTTATCACTTTAGGGAGATTTTGGGCTGAGATGATGGGATCTTCTAAATATACAATCATGTCATCTGCAAATAGAGCCAATTTGACTTCCTCCTTTCCTGATCGAATACCCTTTATTTCTTTTTCTCGCCTGATTGCTCTGACTAGAACTTCCAGTAATATATTGAATAGGAGTGGTGAGAGAGGGCATCCTTGTCTAGTGCCTATTTCAAAGGGAATGCTTCCAGGTTTTGCCCATTCAGTATGATATTGGCTGTGAGTTTGTCATAAATGGCTTTTATTATTTTGAGATACATTCCATGAATACCTAGTTTATTGAGAGTTTTTAGCATAAAACACTGCTGAATTTTGTCAGGCCTTCTCTGCGTCTATTAAGATAATCATGTGGTTTTTGTCTCTAGTTCTGTTTATGTGGTGGATTACGTTTAAAGATTTGTGTATGCTGAACCCAGCCTTGCATCCCCAGGATGAAGCCTACCTGATCGTCATGGATAAGCTTTTTGATGTGCTGTTGCAATTGGTTTGCTAGTATTTTATTGAAGATTTTTGCAACTATGTTCATCATGGATATTGGCTTGAAGTTTTCTTTTTTTGTTGAGTCTCTGCTGGGTTTTGGTATCAGGATGATGTTGGTCTCATGAAATTATTTGGGAAGGTTTCCCTCTTTTTGGATTGTTTGGAATAGTTTCAGAAGGAGTGATACCAGCTCCTTGGTATGTCTGGTAGAATCCAGCTGTGAACTCATCTGGACCTGGGCTTTCTTTTTTTTTTTTTTTAATTTTTATTTTTATTGGTAGGCTATTAATTGCTGCCTCAACTTCAGACCTTGTTATTGGTCTATTTAGGTTTCAGCTTCTTCCTGGTTTAGGCTTGGGAGGGTGCAAGTGTCCAGGAATTAATCCATTTCTTCCAGGCTTACTGGTTTGTGTGCATAGAGTTGTTTGTAATAATCTCTGATGCTAGTTTGTATCTCTGTGGAATCAGTGGTGATATCCCTTTTATCGTTTTTTATTGCATCTATTTGATTCTTCTCTCTATTCTTTTTTATTAATCTGGCTAGTGGTTTATTTTGTTGATCTTTTCCAAACACCAGCTCCTGGATTTATTGATTTTTTGAAGATTTTTTTGTGTCTCTATCTCCTTCAGTTCTGCCCTGGTCTTAGTTATCTCTTGTCTTCTGCTAGCTTTTTAGTGTTTTTGATCTTGCACCTCTAGCTCTTTCAATTTTGATGATAGAACGTCGATTTTAGATCTTTCCTTGCTTCTCATGTGGGCATTTATTGCTATATACAGACAGTGCTTTAACTGTGTCCCAGTGATTCTGGTAAGTTTTATCTTCATTCTCATTGGTTTCGAAGAATATTTTTATTTCTGCCTTCATTTCATTGTTTATCCAGTCAACATTCAAGAGCCAGTTGTTCAGTTTCCATGAAGTTGTGTGATTCTGAGTTAGTTTCTTAATCCTGAGTTCTAATTTGATTGCACTGTGGTCTGAGAGACTGTTTGCTATGATTTCCGTTCTTTTCCATTTGCTGAGGAGTGATTTACTTCCAATTATGTGGTCAGTTTTAGAGCTGCTGTGATGTGGTGCTTAGAAGAATGCATATTCTGTGGATTTGGGGTGGAGAGTTCTGTAGATATCTATTAGGTTTGCTTGGTCCAGATTTGAGTTCATGTCCTGGACACCCTTGTTAATTTTCTGTCTCATAGATTAGTCCAGTATTGACAGTGGAGTGTTAAAATCTCCAACTATTATTGTGTGGGAGTCTAAGTCTCTCTGTAGGTCATTTAGAACTTGCTTTATGTATCTGGGTGCTTCTGTATCAGGTGCATATATATTTAGAATCATTAGCTCATCCTGTTGCACTGATCCTTTTACCATTATTTAATGCCCTTCTTTGTCTCTTTTGATCTTTGTTGGTTTAAAGTCTGTTTTATCAGAGAATAGGATTGCAGCTCCTGCTTTTTTTTTTTTCCCCTCCATTTGCTTGGTAAATCTTCCTCCATCCCTTTATTTGAGCCTTTGTGTGTCCTTGCATGTGAGATGGGTTTCCTGGATACAGCACACTGATGGTTTTGACTTTTTACCAAATTTGCCAGTCTGTGTCTTTTGATTGGGATATTTAGCCCATATACATTTAAGGTTAATACTGTTATGTGTGAATTTGATCCTGCCATTTTGATGCTAGCTGGTTGTTTTCCCATTAGTTGACACAGTTTCTTCATTGTGTTGATGCTCTTTACCATTTGGTACGTTTTGGAGTGGCTGATGGCAGTTGTTCCTTTCCTTGTAGTGCTTCTTTCAGGAGCTCTTGTAGGACAGGCCTGGTGCTGATGAAATCTTTCAGCAATTGTTTGTTCATAAACAATTTTATTTCTTCTTCGCTTATGAAGCTTAGTTTGGCTGGATATGAAATTCTAGGTTGAAAGTTCTTTTCTTTAAAGATGTTGATATTGGCCCCCACTCTCTTCTGGCTTGTAGGGTTTCTGCTGAGAGATCCACTGTGAGTCTGATGGGCTTCCCTTTGTGGATAACCCAACCTTTCTCTCTGGCTGCCTTAGCATTTTGTACCTGCATTTCAACCTAGTGAATCTGACAATTATGTGCCTTGGGGTTACTCATCTTGAGGAATATCTTTGTGGTGTTCTCTGTATTTCCTGGACTTGAATGTTGGCCTGCCTTTCTAGGTTGGGGAAGTTCTCCTGGATAATATCCTGAAGAATGTTTTCCAGCTTGGATTCATTCTCTCCATCACATTCAGGTACACCTGTCAAACACAGATTAGGTCTTTCCACATAATTCCATATTTTTTGGAGGATTTGTTCATTTCTTTTCACTCTCTTTTCTCTAATCTTGCCTTCTCATTTTATTTCATTGAGTTGATCTTCTATCTCTGATATCCTTTCTTCTGCTGGGTCGATTCAGCTATTGAAACTTGTGTATGCTTCGCAAAGTTCTTATGTTTTTAAGCTCCATAAGGTCATTTGTATTCTTCTCTAAGCTGTTTATTCTCATTAGCATTTCCTCAAACCTTTTTTCAAGTTTCTTAGTTTCTTTGCATTGGATTAGAACATGTTCTTTTAGCTCAGAGAAGTTTGTTATTACCCACCTTTTGAAGCCTGTTTCTGTCAATTCATTAGACTCATTCTCCATCCGGCTTTGTTCCCTTGCTGGTGAGGAGTTGTGATCCCTTGGAGGAGGAGAGGCATTCTGGTTTTGGGTGTTTTCATCCTTTTTGCACTGGTTTCTTCCCATCTTTGTGGATTTATCTACCTGTGGTCTTTATAGTTGGTGACTTTCAGATGGGGTCTCTGAGTGGATGTCCTTTTTGTTGATGATGAAGTGATTTCTTTCTGTTTTTTAGTTTTCCTTCTAACAGTCAGGCCTCTCTGCTGTAGGACTGCTGGAGGTCCACTCCAGACCCTGCTTGCCTGGGAATCACCTGTGGTGGCTGCAGAACAGTAAGGGTTGCTGCCAGTTTCTTCTTCTGTTAACTTCATCCTAGAAGGATACCCACCAGATGTCAGCCTGAGCTCTCCTTTATGAGGTATCTCTTTGGATATACAGGGGTCAGGGAGCTACTTGAGGAGACAGTCTGACCCTTATAGGAGCTCAGGTGCTGAGCTATGAGCTCCATTGTTTTGTTCAGAGCTGCTGCACAGGTATGTTCAAATCTGCTTCAGCGGAACTCATAACTGCCTTTTTTCCCAGTTGCTCTGACCTGGGAAGGTGGGGCTTTATTGATAAGTTCCTGACATGCTGCTGCCTTTTTTCAGAGATGCTGTGCCCAGCAAGGAGGTAGCCTAGTCACAGTCTGCCAGCAGAGGCATTGCTGCACTGCTGTGGGCTCTGCCCAGCTGCTATGTGAACTTCCTTGCAGTTTTGTTTATAGAAGTATAGTTAGAACCACCTCAGTAATGGCGGTCTGTCTCAGTAATGGCAGACTGCCTCAGTAATGGCAGATTGCCTCAGTAATAGTGGACTGCCTTGGTAGTGGTGGAGAGCCTCAGTAGCAGTGGACTGCCTCAGTAAAAGCAGATGCCCTTCCCCTCACAGAGCTGGACCTTCCTGGATCCAGCTGCACTTGCTGTGAAACTCTCAATCCAGAGCATTTCAGATTGCTGGTCTTTGTTGGGGTGGGACCCACTGAGCCAGATCACCTGGCTCTCTGTTTCAGCCCCCTTTTTTTCAGTTGAATGAACAACTCTGACTTCTAGGCATTCCAGGAGCCAGTTGAAACGCCCACCCAGATTTGTGTGAGTTTTTGTACAGAGACCTGCTGCACTGGCTGAAACAGCCATGCTGGAAACTTGTGGCACTTTTCAGCCGCCTGGAATCTCCTGGTCTGTGGGCAGTAATAACTCATTTGGAAATGCAGTGATCACTCACCCTCTGCATTGATCGCTCTGGGAACTGCACTCCAGAGCTGTTCCTATTTGGCCATCTTGGATCTGCCTTCCCCTCCTTTAATTACTTTTCTTAAACAGTTTTGCTAAAAATTATTTTGAATAACTCTATTTCCATCTCTGTTCTTTTTAGATTTTCATAAGTATGGGAGCAGAGAAAAAGGGAATTTAACTTCTTAATTTTAACAGGCAAGATTTACTTAAGATTATCTGTTCAAAAATCAAATGACTTTGAGTTCTTCAGACTTTCAGGGAAGACAGTCATGCAAAGTACAAAGATCCAGAGAGAGACCTATTAACATTGGGATGGGGCGAAATTTATTTTCAACAGTAGAGTAATCCTAGGATGTCAGTAAAACAACTCAGGCTTAATTATCATTTGTTCAACATTTTACCCTGATAGAATCTCCGGTAGGGGATCATGCGTTATTATACTGACCTGGCAGGAAAGAAAACTAGTAATTATGAAATGACTTTTTCAAGGTCACAAAAGTGATAACTAATGTAGCCATGTTTAAGGCCAAGTCTTCTGATTTCAAATTTATGTCTTTCAGAACTACTGTTTAAAAAAACATCATAGTGGTCGAGAAAAGCACCTAAGAATACTCTTAGAACTTTTTTGATGATCTAATTTAAAGAATATTTATTTAATGTCATTTGGCCTATAAAAATCTAGAATATAGATTTATTTTTTTCTCAACTTCCAGAAGAATTTCTTAGCTAGTGTTTGACATAGAATTGAGATTATGAATACATTGGGAATTCACATATATATGCATATATATATATATATACACGCACTCCTTAATATGTGCATGTGTGTGTGACCCACTATGGTTGGGGGAAGGAGATGAGGAGTATAATTAATACATAGACATGTTTCTGAAACCAGTAACTTAAAAAATACAAATATAAACAGAATATTTGAAAAACTAGTATACTTTTTTTGGTTGTGTGTGTGTGTTTAAAAAACTGTGGCTTCGCATTTCTCTCTATTGCATATTAGATTTGAATAACATAAAATTACACTTAAATCTGTTTACAGTCTCATTTTGGAATTTATTCCATTTGTTAGCTGCCACTAAAGAGTATTTCTTATTTTGCTTATTTAGAATATGCATATTCTGTATGTAAGACTTCAGTATGTGTGATCTTCATTTCTAAGATTCTATACAAAAAGATAAAGGATTCTATTTTGCAAAACTGAAGTATGAAATAGTAATATCTGTCTTTGTGGTACTCAAGACATCCAGATTTGATCATTTCATTTTGGAAACTTTATCAGGAAACGATCTGAATTTACGCAGAAGATTTAATTTCTTTTTTGAGAATAGGCCTTAAAATGCTGTTGAATTTTATTGATTTGCTCTGAGAATCACTGCACTGCCCTTCGAGAAATCCGAGCTGAATTGAAAGGACGTACTGCAGTTGCTGTGTCAAAGTCAGAGCGATTTGTCTCACAACATTACACAGTATGTATTGAGACTTCAGATACACTTTGCTTGTCTAAAATACAGCTTTTATACTTACGTCATTTTAATAGCGAGCTAGTATTAAAACTGATGATTGGAGCTTCTGATGTGGATTTTATTAGTAGTAGTTTGCTTGGCATCCAAAATTTGGTTCCCTACACAGATAGCCCTTGACAGAATGTTATTTGATTATCTAAATCACTGCTCATACTTTTTCAGGAAACCTTGAAGAAAATTTAGTTTCCTCCGCTCTGCCACATCCCATACTCCTAACTTGTTTCATCTTGAATATTTTTTATTTACCTTTTCCAAATCTCATAGTTTTTTCTACTCTTCCTGAATAAGATCCATTAAAAGGAAGTGAGTTTACTTAGAGGTCACAGCTTCTGTCTGTTGTCTTGACCTTTCCATGGGAATGCATACATGACTGGCCTATGTCTTTACTTACTTCCTCAACTGGTGAGGATTTCAGAATTGACATAGAAAGAGCTGATGTTTGACATGAAAAATATCATTTTTGAGAGAGTTTATGTCAGGTTGTAAAAAATGTAATATTCCCAAGTTACAGGTCAACCTGATTTCATATAGCAACATTTCGTGATGGTTACTATTACATAGAATTTCTCTCCACAATATGGAATAATTTAAGGTTACATTTATTATTACACATGAGCTTTGAGTAACCTGTGGCTACTCAACCCAGTTTTTTTTTTAAGTTGACAAGCCTCTGGCAACTATATGTTAATATTTGATTGTGGTTATTTCAACAGACTTTATAGTCTTATTCTTTTTTATGACTTGGAGATAATAATAGACTAGGCATGGAATTGCGAATTTCGGCTTATTTCTGGGCCAAGAGAAAACATGATTATAATTATATGAGACTATAACTATTCTGTGAGCCCACAGCATTAAGTCTAGAGATGATACCAGGAGCATCCATTTAGCGAGAATGTGTTTTGTGAACCACTGTGTGCCAGGCATTCTTTTGATGCTGGGAAAAGAGTACCAAGGCAAGGCTTAGTACTTGTATTAAAGAGGTCTCCTGGGGTAAAACAGATAAACATAAATAAGTACCGTGTGGGCCGGGCGCGGTGGCTCAAGCCTGTAATCCCAGCACTTTGGGAGGCCGAGGCGGGTGGATCACGAGGTCGAGAGATCGAGACCATCCCGGTCAACATGGTGAAACCCCGTCTCTACTAAAAATACAAAAAATTAGCTGGGCATGTTGGTGCATGCCTGTAATCCCAGCTACTCAGGAGGCTGAGGCAGGAGAATTGCCTGAGCCCAGGAGGCGGAGGTTGCGGTGAGCCGAGATCACTCCATTGCACTCCAGCCTGGGTAACAAGAGCGAAACTCCGTCTCAAAAAAAAAAAAAAAAAAAGAGTACCGTGTGTTTACTGCTGTAAAAAATGCTACAGGAATTTGGGAGTCTACCACCTAGCTTAGCTTTGGTGTGGCACGACATTCTATGCAGATGAATAGCACTGTAAATGTCTGGAAAAGTTTAGTGTGAGGAAAAGATTTGTGAAGTTAAACAGTGGACAGGTCAGAAAGGGCACTACGTGTTCCGTTAGGAATTTATCCCGGGGAAAAAGGGATAGCACTGATGGCCTTTTTGCAGGGTAATGGCCTTACTAGACCAGCTCAGCAGTAATCCAGGAGAAAGAGTGGTGATTGGACCTAAGGAAAAGAGAGTAGCATGGGGAGAAGAGGCTGATCAGGAGAGAGAACCAAACAGACTCGGCTACTGACTGAATGAAGGGAGCGATGGAAATGTAGTACTCAGGGTTAAGACGGTGTGTACAGGAGACAGTGCTTTTACCTTTGGTCGTATATGTGTTTTGTTGAAGATTTTTTGCATGGTAAAGATAATTTAATCTTTGCACTTTGTTTGAGATCTATTTATGTAAAACATAAACATATTTCTCTCATTTATTTAACAAGTCAAGCTCTATTCTACTGTACTTACCTATTTGTTACTAGAGGGGACAGATGGCAGGTGCAGATTGTGAAGAGGTGATTAGAAAGTGAGAATTATCTGTTGGTGAGGCCAGGCCTACACATCAAGGGAGCTGTGCTCTAGGTACAGAATACAGAAGAGATGATAGGAACGTATACCTGCTGGCAAGGAGTGATGGAGGGCCTCCTGAAACAATGACGCGATTGCTGAAAGCTGGGAAAGTTAGTCTTCTATTTTAAAGTCTCAAATGAAAGTTGGTGTCCGTCTCAGCCAAATTCCTTGAAATATTGTCATATATTTCAGGGAGCTGTAAGGAGATCTTTTATTACATCCTTTCAAATCCTGATGTGCCCTCTAGAAGTTGGCTTTAAAATACTTGTAGTCTTTTTTTCCCTAAGAACAGACTCAGAAGACTTTTTTTTTTTTTTTTTTTTTTTTCCATTTCCAAGCAGCTACGAAGTTTACTTTTGAAGTAGAGGTTTACTTTTCTAAGAAATTTTGAAGGACTTCTATATGACAGTACAATTTAAACTTTTAAGAACTTTGTAATAGATTTAACTTACACGACTGTGGGCTGCCAATTTTATTATATTATTTGAAAAGTCAATCTCTCAGTGGCTTTTGGTTTGCATATAAATTATTTTGGGTTCCTTTTGTTTCATTATTGCATGACCTTTTTAAAATAAAAGAGGTATGATGTAAATATCTCCCTTTCTCATTTGTGTGTGTGTGTGTGTGTGTGTGTGTGTGTGTGTGTGTGTGTGACAGAGTTTCGCTCTTGTTACCCAGGCTGGAGTGCAATGGCGCGATCTCGGCTCACCACAACCTCCACCTCCTGGGTTCAAGCAATTCTCCTGCCTCAGCCTCCTGAGTAGCTGGGATTACAGGCACGCGCCACCATGCCCAGCTAGTTTTTTTGTATTTTTAGTAGAGATGGGGTTTCACCATGTTGACCAGGATGGTCTCGATCTCTTGACCTCGTGATCCACCCGCCTCGGCCTCCCAAAGTGCTGGGATTACAGGCTTGAGCCACCGCGCCTGGCCCCTTTCTCATTTTTTAATCTCTTCTTTTATCTCTTCCTTTCCCCTTTCCAATTTCAGTTTAGCAAAAACATATTCTTGGTCTTGTTACACTTAAGGCATTGTGCTAGCCCTGGAAAGACAAAAAACATAAGAGGGTATTTCTAGGGTCCAGGGGTTAGAATCTCTTTGTCCTGGCTTCTCTCTTTTTAACTTTTACCTCCTACTATTTTTCTTAGTTTTTCTCTCTCTTTTTTTTTTTCTCTCCTAAATGGAATGTACTTTTGGGTATATGTGAAAGTAAAGCGTTTTTTTTTTTTTTTTTCTTTTAGTTTCAAGTACACAAGCAAGAATGTGTGATAAATAGGCCCATTTAATGTTTCCATTGCAGTATGGCAGCTGGAGAAGGATATGGAATAATATATTGAGGGAAATACCCATCCTAATTTCTTCAGAATTTCAGGGAAAGAGACACGAATATTTCTTTTCTGGGTCACTTCTGTTTCTAAGAGGGAATGCCTTAGACTAGCTCTGACCATGCAAAGATATGTTTGCATTTATGATTCTGCTTGCTGGTCAACAAAGTGATGACGATAAGATTTGACAGAAAATGCAAACAGATACAGAAGAAGGGCAAGTTATTTTCAGATAGGTAAAGGAAAAGCTGGCAATAGCACACCCTGATTACGCAAGGCTGATAGTGCAGTGGTCCCAGTGAGAGGACCAACCTGCCCTGGCTTTCCGGGCCCGTAAAGAGACTGATGCTGCTGCTTCTGCCCTCTTCTTGAGGTGAGAATCTTAGAATTTTGAGAAAGCTCCTCTCTCTAGTTTCCTGGGGTTTTAAACCTCGGTGAATCCTCCTGACAATAATGTTCTGGCTACCTGCCTAGTGCAAAGAGTTGGTAACAATTTTAGCATCTCGCCGTCTGCTTGCTTGAGTTCTCTTTCTCTTTCCCAAGTGTACTATCCCATAGCAGGATCATCCTGCTCTGCAGGTGTTGCATCTGCCAGAGGTCTAGTCCTGCAGATTCCAACTTTTGTTAACTTTTTACAGATGAATGACATGCAAACATGTTATTTGTTTATTCTTATTTTACACAGTTTAAGTTTGCAACTTCACCAGACTTGTTAAAAAGACTCTAGAGTGAGGAGAGCCAAAGAGTCTATATTAACTTCCAATCCCAATTTGTACTGCTCACTTAAAGCCAAATTTTAAGAAAGACTTCCAGGCTTCAAGCTCGTTCACTGAGAAAGAGCTCTGGTCCATCAGAGATATATTCCACAGACAAGGGAAAGGAATAATGGCATATGATCCTGCCATTTCCCTTTCCTGGTCTAGCACCATCCTAAATCTTTAAGAGAGAAGACAGACCTCTCGTGTGGCCCTCCCTTGAGCAGACGTCGGCCTGTTGGATCTGGCTGTGATTTATATTTAGAGACCTGCCAGGGACGATTGATGTGATCAGAAATACATCACTTGGTGCATTTCAAGCAAGCACAGAAATGTTTGGTAAAAATAACAGAAGACACGTATCCAGTAGCACTTTCCATAGCAGATTTGCCTCTGTAACCATGAAAGAAGCCTCAGGGCGCAGCCTTCCCTTGAAGCAAAATGGTAGGATTTGTGGGGTTCTGAGAACTGTTATCTAACGGAAATAAAAATCTCTTTCATTAGCTTGTGGGTGGTCCGTGAAATGTAATCATGGGTGATGTATTTCTGTGATATACTAAGGAGATTGAGCTCTACTGTGGAAACAGAATGTGGAATTAAAGAATTCTTGGAGTGAGAACAGACACAAGGGCAATGGATTTTAATACTATTGTTTTCCACTTGAGGAAAGTAAGGCAACTTCACCAATAAATTATCTTTAATTTCAAGGGGAAAGACAGCGACTATTTATTCACCAGTTTCTGAAGATTGTTTGGTAGATTAGGAAGCTATAGAGAGTTTAAGTGATGTGTTTAACATCACACACCTAAGTTGGTACCACAGTCAGAATTTGAATCCAAGTTTATCTGGTGCCAAAGCCTATGGGCTCTTTGCACTCAATTGTATTGCTCCTTTATTATCATTTTTTCCATCCATTCTCCTCCCTGTCCCATTCACCTACTGTATGTATATCTTAGTCCACTGAAATCTCATCTCCTGCTTTGGACCTTAGTAAGATTCTGATAAACTAATGGATTATTTATACTAATAGTTGATAAAACTCAATGCCTTATGACCCTTATTGTGTACCTACTTTGTGATAGTCTCTGGGAATATAAAAGAGATATCACCCTTGCCCCTGAAAATTCCAGAATAGCACTGTGCTGCCACCTATCTAGTCAACCTATCACATTTTCACAAACAAATCTGATACAGCGCTTACTACATTTTTCATCTTTCCCATGATGGAGGCAAAATAGTAGCTGATTCTTTAGGCTATTTCAACTCTACTTTTCTCTATAATGCTGTATTTATTTCACTTCTGTCTCCCTTTTTAAATTAAATATTAAAAATGTTAGCCAGGCATGGTAGGTGCACTTGTAATTCCAGCTACTCAAGAGGCTGACACAGGAGGATCACTTGAGCCTGAGTCCCAGGTTGCAGTATGCTAGAATCATGCCTGCAATTAGCTACTGTACTCCAGCATGGGTAACATAGTGAGACCCGATCTTTAAACAAAATAAAAAAGTGAAAAAAAAAAAAAAAAAAAAAAAAAAAAAAAAAAAAAAGAAAGGGAAGTCCACGTTTCTCAGCCTCTCTTTAATTAGTAAATGTAGTAAATGCTTGCAAAGGTCTTCGTAAAAAGACAACTTTTATGGAAATATTGACAACTGCATGTCAGTTAAAACTCTAAAAATAAGGCAAAAATAAGGGATCATTTATACCAACAAAATTGGAACTATATGTATTTTCAAATGATAATACATAGGCTAGTTTGATGGCAGTAAAAATATCACACATCTAGTGCTTCTTAACCCAGAATTGTGCGTTAGAACAACCTGGAGAGTTTTTGCAACTTACCAAGACCAACGTCCCACCTCTACCTTTAATTCTTAGTGATGGAGTAAAACAATGGATGCTTTTTGAAAGTAATTTTTATAATATCTTCAAATAGCCACACAGAAATGTTTGCATTTTCAGACCTCACAATCTTACTTGTGGTGAGCTATCTTTAAAAAACTGGAAATTAGAAAAAAATAACTGTATAAGAAAAGCTCAGAGTTGTTTATTATATTTAAAGTTTTAAACAGCCTAAATATTTAATGGGCAACATAGTAATTTCTATCCCCACTCACTGATATAACAGCACTACCTATGCTGGTTTGTTTATTATTTATTTATTTGTTTATTTATTTATTTAGAGATAGAATCTCACTCTGTAGCCCAGGCTGGAGTGCAGTGGTGCAATCTTGGCTTACTGCAACCTCTGCCTCTCAGATCCTGGTTCAAGTAATTCTCCTACTTCAGCCTCCCAAGTAGCTGGGATTACAGGCATGAGCCACCATGCCCAGCTAATTTTTATATTTTTTAGTAGAGATGGGGTTTCACCATGTTGGCCAGTCTGGTCTTGAACTCCTGACCTTATGATTCATCCATGTCGGCCTCCCAAAGTGATGGGATTACAGGCGTGAGCCACTGCACCTGACTTCTATGCTGGTTTTAAAGTCTGTCTAGTGCAGAGTTGACTATGAAATCAGGCAGATAACAGCCTACATGTAGCAATATCTGTAACTCTAGTGAGGCTGGCAAAGTCAGAGGCAATTAATATTGATGTAATTGTGGAAATTACATTTAAAAAAATAGACACTGCTTGTAAACAACTAGAAGGAAATGGAGAGAAATGAAAATAATTTGGCTTGTTGAGATAATGGCATTGAGTAAGTTATTTTTCTTTCATTTCGAACTCTGTTAACATGATTTTAATGTCTATAAAAACATTTTTAATGGGAACTATTGGCAGGTGAAAGTTTTTTTTACCTTTATTAATTTATCTAAAGACTGAAATGTAATAACATCAACTGGCCAGACTCAAGTACTTTAAACCCAGTGTCTTAAGAATCATCATTAGTCTTTTACTATCATGAAGTATCCCTTCCTACCAGTGAGGTGGAAAATGGATCATTTTTCCATTACTAGCAAACATTTGTATTAGAGCATTGTCTCCCAAGACTAACATTATTCATTTTAAGGAAATAACTAGCATATGAATTTTATTCTGTTAGCCAGTCACGAAGTCAGGAAGTCCTTGCGGAATGATTCAATGAACGTCAAATTTGGTTTCGGGAGAGGTTCAGTTAAGACATAAAGAAAAGCCCAGACAACGGCGTTTGGCACCTAGCAGAGAAAAGAAATTTGAACTTCAGTTTAACCCTGGGCTTAGCCATCTTTCTGATGATAAATTTCCCCCAGGGACCTACACTGCAGATCATCCTTTGTCATAGGACTTTCATAAACAGAAGCATCTCATCCTTTGGACCTTTCCCTGAACAAAGCTTAATTCAAAAGGGATTTGTGTGTGTCCTGTGCCAGGAACAGTCACAGTCCCTGGTGTCCTAGACCTTACAATTTGAAATGAAGACTCATGTGTTCAATTTCCACTACTGAGCAATCCATTTGCCTGGAGAAGCTAATGGTTGCTGGTAGATTATATTGTTGTCTCACCTTCCAGTGGTTACATTTAAATATGGACTTCTCAAGGGCCACCTTCTATTCAGCCACCATCCACACAACATTTCTTAGAATGAAGACATGGATAAGAGATGTGCTAACCCAGTAGTCTAATATTAAACCCTAACCTCTCCTCAAACTTGATTCCAGGCACTTGACAGTACTGGGTTGTTCATGCTCAGTTTCTTTATCTTCCTGATCGCTGGTAGAGGTTCCAGAGGATGCAGGGCTTCTCAAATACTAATGTGCACATGAATCACCTGGGATCCTGCTAAAAATGCAGATTCCGGTTCAACATAACCGGGGCGGGACTTCAGATTCTGCAGTTACAACAAGCCTTTTGAGGATGCTGCTTGTGTTGTTTATCCAGGTGCTATCTGTTGAATAGCTTGGGAAAGGAGCTAAATTTTGAAGAACAAAAACTGGAAAAAATGCAATCTTTTCCTACAGCATATGGGATATCTGTGTTCATTACCTATCCTAGCAACACATGTGATCATTCTAAGCCTGAAATTTGAACTTTTGCTACCATCTTATTCTGCTTTACAGTGATTCTCTTTCTTCTTTTCTAACCTCACATAGGATAAAATAAGAATATCAAGTAAAATAAGAATATATAGCTCGTATTTCTAGTATCCTTTTATTTAGATTTACAGCAAGGTATGCAGATTTTTCAACTATGTTATACTAAACTTCTTAAAATTCTAAGATTACTAAATTTTAATAAGTAATATATAATGCTCTCAGCAAATGTGTGCCTTCCTGAGGAAAGAGAAATAAAACCATTTCGGTAATAATGTAGCACTAAAAACATCTCCATTTGGAGTCAGAGACTTGATTTTAAGATTGAACCGTTTTAATCTCATTGTAACTGTGGCCGTTTGCTTATCTTCTCCAACTGTTCTTCCTCATCTGTCCAATGGGTGTGAATACTATATCAGAGGGTGTTGGAAAGGAAAAAGGAAAAAACTTATTTGAAATGCCTTGCGAACTGAAGGCACTTTAGGTTGCTAATTATTAACTATTCCTTACGTTTTCATGTACTTACCTGAAATCACAGTGTTTTATTGCATTTCACACATCGATATTTATGAACATCACTAAATGTAAGTATAAGAATAAATTTGTGAGAAACCTCCTAAACTCACTGTACCTCCAGAAAGAAAACAGACTGTTATAATATCCAAAGAGAATTTCTTAAGAAAGCAATCCCCCAAACAATAAAAATGTACTAATTTTTGAGAAATAATTGTTTAAGCTATTGCAAGGTCCGGTGCTATTATAGCTACATTTTTTTTTTCTCTAGCTTTGCTCAATTTAGTGGTTTATCTCAATTATTAAATGACAGTAATATGTAAGTATCTAAGAGGTGAAGTAAATCTACATTAACCTTGTATCGAATAGCTTCTAAAACAATGATCAAACTTTATGAGAATGCAAAAATACTCCTTAATATTGTAATCATCCAGAAACACTGACATACATATCTAATGAGTCAAAAATATTAATTTCCTTTTTCTCTCCTTCAATGTATGTAAATGTTAGCAAGCCTGATGAAAGGTTGAATCAGAGATTAGCTCAAAACTGTCAAGGAGAATATCAAAACGACACCTTCTGGGGCATGTAGGCAAACCAAATACTTCGTGGAGACAGGCTAATTTATCACAGTGCGGTTGCGATGGCAACAACAGTTCTTGCTGCCATGTGACCCAAAACAGTTTCTGTTGACTGGCTCTAACTGACTGTCAGTTCAGCAAAGGTTCCACTGTTTGCAGTGAAAAGGAAGAGAGAGCATTGATACTTGTTGAAAAGGCATAATCATAATAGTGTATCTCAAACCATGAAAGCATCTCTTTGTTTCCTCGAAGTTTATTTTTATGCTGGCTAAAGGGATCCCTCTAATTTTTGTTACACAAAGGCCCCTTATTTATTCACAGATTAAATATGTGTCCCTCTGTTTACTAAGAATTCTATCTATGCCAATAGAGTTGCAAACAACAAGAATTTAAATCTTTCAGGATAATAATAATGTTTTATTTACAATGCGCTAAATTTTTTACAGAACTTTTTCTAGCATATTTTATAAAATTACAAGAAATCTAGTTGCATGAAATATAGGCCAGTAACTAAATTCTCCTGCCTATAATTTTCTCAAATGTAAAAAATGGAGCCTGACAGTGTTCCCCTCTGATCTGAAGACAGTATGAGATCTTTAAGGAAGGCAGACAATAAGTTTGCACATTATTCTTCTTGTCCTCTTTTCACTGTTATTTTCATTGATGGGTAAGTAACAAGGGACAGAGACAGTCACACTCTTTGATTCAACAATTCCACTCTCAGGATTTTATCTTGGGGAAACCTCACTAAAGAAATAATTCTATGACATAGAGGAGAAAGAATGAGATTTGGAGTAAGATATGAATTTCAAATCTGGGTTCTGCCACTTGCTCATTGGATGCCCTTGGGGAAGGATTTTTCCTCTGTGAGCTCCAAGTTTTCTCATTTGTAAAACAGACTTGAGAGTATCCACCCTGAACAGTGTTCAGGAGCCTTATAAATCGTATGTGCTAAGTGTCTGGTATGCCCCATGCATCTATCAGAGCTCTCAGTCTGTGATATTTCTCTGTGCAGTATCATCTCTACAAACTGTAGAAACAATCTGCATGCCTAGAATTAGAAAAATGAGTTAGTAAACTTTATATTTATAAATGAGAGGTATCAACAGATTAAAGTATGATCTAACTATTTAAAATTTTGGTTAAAAATATGGGGGAAATTTTGTGATATAATGAAGATGATAGCATTACAAACAGCACAAGTAAAATTGTGGACTTTATAATATTTTATCACTATATAAAAGACACATGTCTGAAGATCGTAACTGGCTGGATGAAAATACTATAGAAAGCATGGTTACAAGTGATTGCTGATTAATATTGATCCCTCCTGTAAGCCACTTCACTGTCCTTTCCATTAAAAATATAAGGAAAGAAAATAGTACAGAGGTTAGAGTGGTGAGAGGAGCGCACCTTTGATGGCTTACACCAACACTAACAGCAGCTAGAATGTATTATAATCCCTCTTTCTCTTCCACTTAAGAATATCCATTCACCCCAAGTTCATGGGAGGCAGAGGTAAAGTTAACTAAAATAGAACTCTGCAAACACTTTTGCGCATGTTCTTGATATTCCCTGACCAGTACTGTCTCAAGAGAAAATCAGAAAAACATTTATAAGAAAGAATCCATGTGCAAAAGAATTCTAAATTACACACCAAAGAAAGAGTAAGTGGGCTGGGCACAGTGGCTGACACCTTGTAATCCTAGCACTTTGGGAGGCCAAGCAGGAGGATCACGAGGTCAGGAGTTCGAGACCAGTCTGACCAACATGGTAAAACCCTGACTCTACTAAAATACAAAAATTAGCTGGGGGTGGTGGCTTGCAACTGTAATTCCAACTACTCAGAAGGCTGAGTCCGGAGAATCACTTGAGCCCAGGAGGTGGAGATTTCAGTGAGCCAAGATTGAACCACTGTACTCCAGCCTGGGTGACAGAATGAGATCCTGTCTCAAAAAAAAGGGGTAGGGGTGGGGGGGGGTGCTAAGTGGAAGAAAAGTGGGAGAGTGAGAGCAGTTTTCAAGCTTAATTAAAAGTTGTGGTTTGCCTTTGGAATGCATTTGTGTTCAAATTTAGGATTTAGATGTTTGGTACCCTGGCATGTGGGAATAGCAGCTCTAAGTCTTTTCCATAGGACTAGAAGTTCATTTTCACCTGGAACTAATGGCCATAGGAACTAAGAGACACAGGATTTTCTAGCTGAGTCTTTTAAGTGCCAGTCAAGTAGTTCATTGAGGGCCAGGTTCAGTGCTGACAGCCCAGGAAGGAGTGAGGAAGACAGACAAGAAGCCATTGACAGAGGCAGCTGGTTAGGTCTCTCAGTGAATGCTTACATGCTTTCCTCTCAACGTCCCAGCTAAACTGGCTAGTGTCCAGGTACTATTATCTGCTCTGACAAGGACAGGCCACATTTCACTTCATGCAGAAAGTATGTCAAGCAGAAGAACTCAGGAATTGCCAAAGAAAAGTGATTGATTCATTATTATACCTTTCTTATCTCAACTGCTCTGCTCCTAACTATGAGGTGTTCTTAATTTACCAGTCTCTGTTAAAGAGCCTTGCTGTTTTAAAGCAGAAAAACCTAAACGAAGAAAGACTGAAAATATAGACTGAATATTCATCTTGTTGGTCTTCATGGAAATTCTGTCAGTCATTGTTAGGGTTATCTCCCTAAGTCAAAATCACACCGCACTGCAGGAGATTTATATATGGTGTACTCAAAACAAGGAGATAACATCTAAACTCCAGTCTAGTATAGTTGTAGCTGGCATATTCCTTAATGAGCCAAAGTGATCTCATGAAATTTGGTTGCTCTGTGCTTCCTCACAATACACGGTTGATATATTTGGGCTGTGGTTCCGCCTTCCTAGGTACTCCAACAACCACCTCTCTTTGAGGTCTCATCACTCTCTAGCGTAGGCTGAGTTCCCATGGCTGTTTTAGTGACAGAAGTCTTCTCTCCCCCACATCCTTGAGGAAATCACTATTGAATCTGAAGGAAGCCTCTGTCCCACTACAACCTCTCACATTGCCTTTGCCTCTTCTTCAAAGGATTTAGACTTTTGTGAAACAAAAGCCAGCAAGACTTACAGGCTCTGCTAGGCTTGTGGTCAGCCTTAAACTTCCCTGGAGAAAATGAAGGATATGAAGCATGGAGGCTACTTAAAGGAAAAGAAGAAAATAGAACACACACACACACACACACACACACACACACACACACACACATCTTAATGAATATATGTATGTATACATATATATACACACATACATATATACACACACACATACATATATATGTATATTTGATGAAGACTTAATGTGGTCAAGCTCTGGGACCAAGTACAAGGTAGAGAATTTGTAGGGTATGTGTGTGGTGGCAGGGGATGGTGTTACTATGTAAAACTGAAAGCAGAGGCACAGGGACACTGAAACAGGGAGAGACTAAAGCAAGCATGAATCGAGAAAGGAAAAATCACCAAATGAACAGAGTAACGATTTGAGTTTCCTGATACAGGCCCTTCAGACCAATACTAGCTGAGCTCTAAAGATCACTGATTCCAATCAATGACTGTTTCAAGATTTCTGTTTGGACTTTGTTTTAAGTTAAAAGAGTGTCATACTTTGTGTGGTGGTGTTCCTTAGAAGATTTGCCTGTACTTGAATGGAGAACAAGATTTTATTTTGAATGGAGTACAGGATTTTATTTTGAACAATGAATAATCCTTGTGCCTTTTAAAATAATTGCTGTGATTACAAATGGCATTAATTATGACATTGTTTTATTTTTAATCATTTACACCTTCAACTTGACTTGGGCTCTTAAGATTAGCTAGTTTGAACAACATATTAACAAGACCAAGATCACAGACATGAATATCTTCAAGCCGGCTATGCTGACTCTATTCCATGATTATGGATTGTACTTCTGACCTCAGCCTGCCAGGTTTTAAATGCATTCTTCTGGTCTCAAGGGTTATTTTGTAAGAACACATGAACAAATCGATGAAAATCGATTTCCTATTGGAAAAAACTCAAATTTTATGACCTACATCTCATGAGTAACCAGCACCTTTGCATATGAAAAACAATTAATACATTTTCAAATGTAGCTGTCTACAGGGATGTCAGGGTAAAACAAATTTACATTAAAAACATTGTTTACTCTTGACAGATCAGTAGACTGAAGTCTATATCTGCAGGCAGAAAATGTATTGCTCTTGAATAATATCCAATTAAGCTTTTCAGCATTTTCCAGGAGCATTCAAGAAGGAAAACATATCCCTTACCAAGGATTCTTTGCCTCATAACTAACCAGGTAACTTCTAGAATTATTCTCACTATTGCTGATACAATCTAGTCAAAATAATTTGGTGAAGACCGATTTTAACTCTATACAGATACTGTTGTGAGTTGAAATACGTTTGCTAGAAATAGTTATGGAAACCTGCAATTTTAGAGGCTCACATTCTATCACTGTTGTTGTGGACTATTCCTTCATTGGGACATTGAATAGCCATTTCTTTTTTTCCCCAGAAACCCGGCCGGGTGCGGTGGCTCGTGCCTGTAATCGCAGCACCTTGGGAGGCCGAGGCAGGGAGATCACAAGGTCAGGAGATTGACCATCCTGGCCAACATGGCGAAACCGAGTCTCTACTAAAAAAAATACAAAAACTAGCGGGTGTGGTGGCTGGTGCCTGCAGTCCCATCTACTCGGGAGGCTGAGGCAGGAGAACTGCTTGAACCCAGGAGGCGGAGGTTGCAGTGAGTGGAGATCATGCCACTGCACTCCGGCCTGGGCGAGAGAGCCATACTCTGTCTCAAAAAACAAAAACAAACAAACAAACAAACAAACAAACAAACAAGGCACTTATATTTTTGTCTTTTTGTCTTCTTTTATTTTCAAGGACCATGTAGCTTTTTTCATATTAACGCTCATATGCAAAGCCTAGGCTAGTCCTTCTTATCCTTTTCTGATTTTTTTTTTTTTTTAGATTATAGTAGCATTTTAGGCTGAATCAGGATTGCGTGAGAAAAGTAGCACGGTTTAGATCATGGACTTTAACGTGAAGCTCCAAGCAAGCCTTGCGTTTTACTGCGGTGGGTTAGCATGAGCACATTCTACTCCTCCAAGCCTCAGTTTTTACATTTATGGAAATGTAGGTACTGATCCCCTATATCTTAGGTTTCCTATGCGAATGAGATTAGATAAGCATGTTATATAAAATATTATAGTGTTAGCATGTAGCACATAGTAAAAGTATGATTATGATTTCTTACTAGGATCATCAGATATTGAGGGGTTTCAGTTCAGTTTCCTTTCAGCCTCCCTACTATTGCTGAGCTTAATGAATCACGTCTAATAGAGTACAGAGCTAAAAACACAATCGATAAAACAGTATCTGTGGCATGCCACAAATATTTTGCTTATTCATTCGCTCTTTCATTTATTGATCACCGTAAGTGGAAGGACTGGAAACAAGAATGTAAGCTCTTGCTTAAGGAAATAGATAGGAGAGGCACATAATTGCAATACGGCCTAATTAGAATAAGTTATATCAAGTAATTAGATACATGTAAAAGTTCTCGATAAATGTTGTCATAATAATAATTAGGACTACATGAAAGCCATTAGATATGGTGCCCTTCCAGATAGCAATTTCGGTAAAATGACTCTTTTAATGCTATTTTTATTTATTATAACACCTGAAGAGATACATATTCCAGTGAGGCTTACACAAACAACATAAAAATTTCAGATAAGGCCACCTTTTTATAAAAGTGCTTAAATTTGACCAGGCTGGAATATAGGATGAGTATTCTAGTTTATCCATAAAGATACCCTAATATTGTAAAGTTGAGGATTCATTGGGTCTTGCTGAATACTGAGAACAAATCTAAAATGCCTTAGTTAGTACAATTTAAAAAAAAATAATAAGAACAAATAAAATTTTCTGGATGATTTCCTGTGATTGGACCAAACTGTTGAAGGAAGCAGAAAGTAGAAAAGCAGACTTGTTTTGTGCAAATGTGGGTGTTCTGTTTTCCAACTGCAGACTACAATTGCTGAATAAGCTAGTTTCCAGCTTACTACTCAATCAAGTGAGAATAACATAGAAAGGGAAGAAGGCATACGTTGCTTAAAAACGACTTCCAGCCAGAAAACCTGTATCAGTGCACTCCAAAGTCAAGTTGATACACGATATAATGGAAATTAGTGACCGATTTAGATTAAAGATCTAATTTGCAAAATCTCACTTTGCTTCACTGTATGAGAAGGTGTAACCGGGTTTTTTCTTGGGTGCTGGTGAGGCACAGCTTCCCCGAGAGAATGTTGTGGGTTCTTGGCCTCCAATCTCTTAAAGAATAAGCGATGAGACCACTGCAGGTGTGCCGTATGCTCTTAAAAGTAAAATATCGGACCCAACAAGTGTTGCAGAAAGGTGATTTTATTTAGGTAGAGAAGAGAGAAGGAAAGAAGAGAAAGGCTTCCACGAAGAGTGTGGGAGGGGATTCCAGAGGGGAGATCCTGCAGGGAGCTCCCACCGTGTGGGAGGGGATTCCAGAGGGGAGATCCTGCAGGGAGCTCCCACCGTGTGGGAGGGGATTCCAGAGAGCTGGCAATCCAGCGTGGGTGAAGGAGCAGGGGAATTTATCCTGGGAGAAATTCCCACCTTTCCAAGTTCCTCTGGCTAGTGAAAGGAGTTTCTTTAAACTTCCGCTGGAGTGATTGACTTTCCGTTTCTTCCCTCGCCCTCGAAATTCAAACATAAACCATAAACCTCCCTGATGGAGAGAGATGGGAGCAGGGCATGGAGCTGCGAAATGCTTGCCCTTAAAACTATGCCCCCTCACGGACCCGGAAAAAGAACACCTTCCCTCAAATGGATTTCATGAGTTTTATAATAAAGGAAGATTACAAAGAAACAATAATCTCTTGGATTATTTTATACTTTCTGTGGATTGATATTTTATCATGGGTATTGGAATCAGTCACATATTAAACTAAATTGACTATAATTTTAGACAAACCTTGTAAGCCTTAGTTACTTCTTTTGTAAAAATGTGAACATTAACATGTATAAAATATTTGACGGTGATTGGCATAACACCAGAACATAATCAATATTCATTACGTGTTAGTTTAATTTTGCCTAAATTTTTAATACAGATACTAATACTTTTCTTAAGAAAATAGCAAAACCAGAACATAGATTGAATACAAAAGTAGATTTTACCAAAACAAGAGAAAAGTAAACATATCCTTCTTTGCCTCTACATTTTTCTAAGCCCTGACCTAAAATGGCTAGTCCTAAGTACACTACTGATGGCTATATCAATTACTCCCTAGTCAGGAACATATCTAAGCAAAAAGTAAGGCAGTGATTCTGGAGAAATTGGTCACCAGCAGACACAGTCTCTTAACTGCCTCCACCTGATTAAGAAGTCTCCAAGACACAATGAAATATTACCAACTGAACTTAGGAAGGGTGCTCTGAAATTATTACTAAGCAACATCTTGTGTGTGTGTGTGTGTCTGTGTGTGTGTCTGTATGTGTGTGTGTGTGTGTCTGTGTGTGTGTGTGTCTATGTGTAGGCCCTTATATGGGTTTATCGTTGATGAATGGCTTGCGATATTAAATCAATAGACTGTAGTTCAAAACATTTCACTTCCTTTCAGTTTGTCCATTGATTAAACTTTTAAATTCAATCCCTTGTCTGCAAAACTTAAGTAAGAACACTTACCTCTAAGGTTGTTTTATGAATTAAATGTAATAATGTATGTAAAATGGTTATAATATTGGCACATATTAAGTATCCAGTCAATTATAGTAATTGTTCTTATTACTTATTAATAGAAATAATGCATTCATTACTTATTAATGTCTTCCAAAGTATGAAATTTGTAATTCTTTAAACGTATTTATGTGAAATCTCAACTCTGCTTACTTAATGCTTCATCATGTGTTGCAACATGAAATGACCTCCCCACTATTACTAAATATCATTACAGTTCTCTGCAGCTTGTTACACATCTACAAAAGGTATCGAACGCCTGAATTTTAAAAGGCGTAGAATGGTAATCTCTTCTAGTCCATTTCTTGCCTTTATTGCTTATATCAGTTTCCTGTTGCTGCTGTAACTAATTACCACACATTTAGTGTTATAAAATAACAAAACTTTATTATTTTACAGTCCTAAAATCAAGGTGTCTACAAGATTATATTACATATTGAGGCTCTAGTGGAGAATCTCTTTTCTTGCCTTTTCTTTCTTTCTTTCTTTTTTTTTTTTTTTTGAGACAAAGTTTTACTCTTGTTACCCAGGCTGGAGTGCAATGGCGCGATCCCAGCTCACCGCAACCTCTGCCTCCTGGGTTCAGGTAATTCTCCTGCCTCAGCCTCCTGAGTAGCTGGGATTACAGGCACGCGCCACCATGCCCAGCTAATGTTTTTGTATTTTTAGTAGAGACAGGGTTTCACCATGTTGACCAGGATGGTCTCGATCTCTTGACCTCGTGATCCACCCGCCTCGGCCTCCCAAAGTGCTGGGATTACAGGCTTGAGCCACCGCGCCCGGCCTCTTTTCTTGCCTTTTCAATCTTCTAGGGGCTACCTGCATTCCTTGGCTCATGGCTTGTTCCTCTGCTGGTTTTGAATAAACCAGCAGTCCAGCATGTTCATATTTCATTTTCTTTCTCTATTTTGTGTTAGTCACCACCTCTTTTATTCTGATTCTCACTCTCCTACTTCTCTCCTTTTCTTTTATTTTTTACAAGGACTACTATCCACTTAATAATCCAGGATAATCTCTCCATCTCAAGATCCTTAACTTAATCCCATCTGCAAACTCTCCTGACAAGTGTATTTGTAAAGTAACATATTCAGGATTCTGGGGAATAAGACTCAGATGTCTTTGGGAGGCCATTTTCTATCTGCTACAGAGAATATGAAGGAAAAATCTGTTAATCCCCTTGAGGACATAAAGGATATATTAAGGAAAAGATTCAAGTTTAATGTTGTTTATATTTTGCTTTACAAGTATATTGTAAAGAGGATAGAACAGAAAAAATTTTTCTTGGGTTTTTACCATATGACAGCATACATGCAAGATAATTTACACAATTTCATTAAATTATCTAAGCTACACTCACTTTACTAGGAAGGTTGCATTAGCCACATTTCACAGAAGAGGAAACAGGACTCAGGAAAATTTGTCCAAAATTATTTTATATATATATAAAATAGTATATATAATATTATGTATAATATATACATATAATATATAATATATATATTATATGTATTAAATATATAATATATATATAATAGAAAATAATTTCAGTTGACTTTAGCAATATATCGTTTCAGTTGTAGTATTTATTTTTTCTCTGTTCAAGTTCAGTTCATACCAGAAATTCATTTAGACAATAAATTTTTTTTTTCGTTTCTCTAAATGCTTCATTTATACTGTTTTGATTGTGATCAAATCTCATTTATTGTACCCTAGGAAAATATTATTTCTCAGCCACTCAAATTTAATTAAATTTGTTAATTTAAATTTTTATTTCAGTTAAGAGATTATCAAAATATTTTTCCAACAAGATTGTACTACCCTTGTTGGAGGAAACAATTAACCTGTGTTTGAATTCTTTGACTTGTCCCAAGTCATACAGCTAATGGGCATCAAAACCTGAAATGAGCTGAACCCTCCTTGCAACTAGTATGAATTCTCATCGTGAGGTTCCTTCTGTGCGTAAAAACTTTGAAAATACAGTTATCAGAAATTACCATCATGAAGAATTAAGTGGTGATGATCATTGCTAATTGCAGTAGTTGGGGCTGTCTGAATCACTGGCTGCCTGAAACAGACCCTTAGGGCTTATTATAACTTGCCACTCAGTTTCTATCCAGAACGATTTTTTTGTGCCCCTCTGAATACAGATTATACCAACAGCTACAGGAAATCCCAATTCAGGGTCTTGGCAAACCAGGGTGGTGCTACATAATTCCTAAGCTTTACCCAATGTCTTTTGGTCGTGGTGGTGTTTCTTGGTTATTTGCTAATTTAATCAGTTTCTATATAATGTTTTAAGGAACAGCCTTATTGATTCAGGCTAATCCAATTACACATATTAAGGAATTAATACAGAAATCTGTATTTTTTTCTGACTTAGGATTTTAAAAGTTGTATAAAGAATTAAATATTTATGTTTTTATATTTTTGATCAGTTTTTATTAATAAATGTTTCTTGAACTTTACATAGAAAAAATCAAGCTAACATAAGTTATTTGCTAAGCACTATAGAGAAAAAGATACAAATATAGTTGAGACAGTATACCTGCAGCTGTATATATATTACAAAAAATTGAAGAGAATTATTTAGTCATTCATTTTGGTGGCATCTCCAAATAAATGTCTTAAGGTACATGTCCTAAAGGTGTGGAGGAATTATCTCACGGAAGAATGCAGTAATATTAGATTCTTTTAGGAAGTAGAAACTCAGGGGAGGATTTGATGGCTTGTTAGGCATATGTTTGTGAAAGGTATCTGGAATAATTCAGTAATGAGGCAATTATTTCAATTCAAGTTGTTATCCTCAGATAAAAACAACAACAACAAAATTGACAATATATGCTAATGAGGTATATATTAAGTAATTGGCAAATTATAGCAAATGTTTAGTAATTTACATCATATTTAAAATTTTTGTCTAATATCAAACAGCTCTGTTGAGAAAAATAAAATCTATTGTCTGAACTCTTCAATCAATATAATCAAGCTAATAAAACTGTTTAAAACATCGAAATATAAATATGTACAAATATAAATATATTTTAAATATAAATATATATGAATATATTTAAATATATTACAAATATATTTGTATATTTTGTTTTGAAAATAATTATACACATAATTATATATTTTAAATATATTTTGAATTTCTAGATTGCAAATCACCATGGTGGCCAGAGGACAGTGAACTAGAGGTCACAAACCTGAGGCCCCAAGACTCATGTTTGTATAGCCAACATATTGCCTGTTCTGCTTATAAATTGCTGCATAACAAGCCAACCCAAAATGTAGTGGCTTACAACAATTTGCTTTTGAGCTGTGTTCTGGTTCTGTGGTTGATTGTGGTCAACTGGGTAGCCCTCACTTGAGTCATGGGTTTTCAGTCAGATGGTGTCTGCGCTTCAAGTCATATGAAGACTTTATTGGGTTTAACAACCAAAATTACTTCTTTACTCGTATACTAGATGCCTCTATACTCTTTTATGAAGCCGCATTTTGCAGCAGGATAGGCCAGATTTCTTAATATGAGCCAGGAAGCAGAGATTACTAGCCCTATTAAGGGCCATCATGTAATTTGTGGAGCCCAGTGCCAAAAAAAAAAAAAAAAAAAAAAAAAAAAAGGGCTCTGTGTTCCACAATAATTAAAAACTTCAAAACAGTGAGAACAGAGTATTAAACCAAGCTTGGGTTCCTTCTAAGCATTAGGTTCTGTGTGACTGTGCAGATTGCATGCCCTTGAAGCCGGCCTTGGACTCCTTAAACACATATCTGCTGGGGAAGCTCTGGCCACCCTTACCTGTAGCTGAGTAATAGTTGACTCTTTTAGATAGGGCATGATAAGGAAAATAAGATTGGCTATTTGTTTCCCCCAAAAATTGATCTTTTGACAAATATATGTATGTAAATGGATTCTAAGACACAGGGTCACCTGTGGCAACTTTCCATGGGAGAAAGGCATGTGCATATAAGTCATAGAGAGTTGATGGTGGCTGTCCTGGAGGTAAGCTCACGTGGTAGCTTAAAAAGAAATAGCGTTAATGATCAATATTGAAAAACTGAAAGATTTTACATTTAAAAAAAATCTGCATTTCTGTTTTCCATTGATCAATGGGGAGCTCTGGCCACCTTTCCTATAGTGGAGTAATAGTTGATTCTTTTAGATAGGGCATGAAAACTCCATTCCCCATGCTCTGTATACTTGTTAGCCTCCTAGCCACTGTAAATATGTGGGCTTGAGACCTTAGCATGTTACCAGCATAAAGGATTTTTTTAAATGATGTCAATATATATTTTAAAATAATTGTATAAACTTGTGTAATATTCAAAACTCTTTATACATTTTCAAATTTGATTTTCTGCCTTTATTTCTCTACCTTTATTTCTCATTGTATGGTCTTTTAAGAAAAACAATGTCGCTACCTTTTTTCTCATTTTGTGACTTTTAAGATAATCTATGGATTTAATTCAGTAAAAAGTGTATGATTTATTTTGAAAAAACATGAAGAATACAAAGCTGTATTTTTTAACAAGGCTCATTTATACTTAATGTATATATAATACTTTATCATGATGACATAGATCTTTACCTAATTATTTTAATTATGACTGGTCTTATTTATTGATGTTAACCCATAAAAACATAGTAAAAGGAGCAGATGAGAAGTAAAAAAATTCTAACCAATAAACATCTTATAAACCATATCCTGCTGATTGTCAAAGTTTTTTGACGTGGTAGGATAATTCAACATCATACATCCAAAATTAAAAAAAAAATGGATATATGAAAGTTAGTATTACTATGTTAAAATACGTTTTTCTAGTTCTAACAGTGATTTATAAAGATTTCATATCACAGTTACATAAGCAATCATATTCATTATATTTTTCTTTACATATTTGATAGAACTTTCAAAATAAAAAAGCTGTATAAATACTAAGCAGTTGCATATATTTCTTTACCATTTATAACTAAGAAATTAAAATACTTTCCTTTTATAGCTTTCAACTAATTATATGACCCACATGAATAGTAAGAGAGAAAATGTGGTCCAGTTAAAATTGACAAGAAAATTGATAAGAAATTTGAATGTCTTACAGATATCACATCATTCACTTTAAAACCAATCAATCACAACTTAGTGGCTATGGCTAATTGTTTCTCAAGAACTTTTTAAATATAATGTTTACTTTGCTAAGAAATATAATTCAAGTTTTTTAAAAGCCATTTTTCATCCTGCATCTGAACATATTTGTTCACATTCTGAGTAAGAGAAGGAGAAGTTTTCCTAGAAAATAAACACATTAAATATTATGTTTCATAAAACTATTATATTTTCATAAAATTATTTAAAAATTGATCCCAAGTGAGTTTTGGCTGCATTTTTTCAAGCTGGTTATTTATATTATTTTTACACACTTCAAGAACTGCAGATTTATCTTTTCAGAATGGAAGAGATAGAAGATTTTTGGTAAGGATTATTGATAAAAAAAGAAGCTCAAAGCTCTTTACTGGAAACAGTTAACTAATTTGCCTTCTTTTTTAAGGCCATGTATCTTCTCTGGAAAGCAATTTCCCCAACTGATAGAATAATTTTTTAATGGAATGGCATTTGTTAGGTGAACTGACATAGTAGATGGACTGCTTGGGATTGAATCCCATGAGCAATTTCGTTAAACTCTTTATTCTTCAGTTTCTTTACCTGTAAAATGGGAAGAGAAATTGAATCTTCTTCATAAGGTTGTTCTGACATTTATTTATTTTTATTTATTTATTTATTTATTTATTTATTTATTTATTGAGATGGAGTTTCGCTCTTGTTACCCAGGCTGGAGTGCAATGGCGCGATCTCGGCTCACCGCAACCTCCGCCTCCTGGGTTCAGGCAATTCTCCTGCCTCAGCCTCCTGAGTAGCTGGGATTACAGGCACACGCCACCATGCCCAGCTAATGTTTTGTATTTTTAGTAGAGACAGGGTTTCACCATGTTGACCAGGATAGTATCGATCTCTTGACCTTGTGATCCACCCGCCTCGGCCTCCCAAAGTGCTGGGATTACAGGTGTGAGCCACCGCGCCCGGCCCTGTTCTGACATTTAAATAAATTACTGTATGAAAACCTTTTGTAACAATGACTGGCACATACATACTATGTAATTGTCATCATCAATGTCATTATTGCGATTTCGTATCACATTTCATCAACAGTTTTTTAGCAATCTTACCTACAAAGCCAAAAGGTAAGAGAGCTGATCCAGTAGTTTCAAACTTTATGTGACTATATTTAATATTTGTTAAGTCTATGAGTCTTAAAAGTGAAGAGGAAATAGGAAGCTGAGAGGTGGAAAAAAGTCAGTTTACCACCATGGTTGCTAGGGTCTGTGGGAAAGGCAGCAGAGATAAGAGCCTTTAGTAGACGGTCCTGCTTTATGGCAGTTGTTTTCTTCTTAAACTTCTGGAACTTCAAAAGTACTTTCCAAAAGTTTCAGAATCAGTGTTTCTAAAGGAATCGAGATCTGCACCTTGAATGGTCATACATACTCTACCCTAAAATGAAGTGGCTGGAGAATGTGCCTGCCACAGAGAACTATTACAGTGTATTCTTTTTCTTCTTCCCTCTTTAGAAGCACACTTCAATATAGCGGAAATTTTTAAAAAGCCACTTGTTTGTTCAAATGCAGGATGACAAATGGCTTTTTAAAAATTTGCTTTTTAAAAACCATGGTGTACATTTGCCTCTTCCTAAAGTTTACTGATCCTGTGATTTAGAAATTGCTGGTGTGGGTTAGACATCTTCTAAGACAAAGTAATCTTGAGGAAATATTCTTAGAGTTACCTGAATGATGTGTGATATAGTCTCCCTCTCGTATCTCATTAAATTTTCAGTGTAAATCTGATAAATAAATTGACACGAAAAATCTTTAGATCATTAAGTAAAGAAAAAAATTAAAATATTGTTGATTGTTAAGAAAAAGAATGGCTGCATAAAAAATCCTTTTACAAGTCAGGTAATTTTCAGTTATATCTTTTCAACAAAATTGAAGGTGATGATAATTGAGTTGTCAGCTGAGAGATCATTAACAGTAATTTTTACCATAAACCTTGATGCGATTTTTGGCATATAACTTGGAAAAAGTTCAAATAATTGAATGACTTTTTTTGTAATAAAACTTCTTCCATTCTCATTTACTTTAATTATATGAATTCATTTTCTCAAAATTGACATCTATAAAAATAAAAACTAAGCATAAAAATCTATGTTTAATAGTACTTTATAGCAATACAAAAAATTCAGCCATGGTCACAAAAACTGATTGGAGGGAGGTCATCCATCTCATTAAGGACTGAATTTCCAATACATTTTTTAAAATTATATTTAGTAATTATCAAATGTATTTATTTATTTGGATCAAGTGTATATCAATAATAATTATACAAAAAACCTGAAAGAAATATATTAACACTTATTTTGTCACCACAGGAATTTTTTAAATTTAAATTTCTATTTATATACATATTTTTATTGCACAAAATTATAGGACCTTATAAAGGTCTTTCAAATGTGAAAAATGTTATTTCGTTAAAATATGATGCTATGGGAAAGGTGAAATAAAAATCCAAAGAGAAAAAGGAAGGATGCAAAATATTTTAACTGTGCAGGGCTTTTTGATGCAATCTGTTTTGTAATGTATGATCACTTACACTGATGTGACCTTCAGAATCAATTAGGTATGCCTATAATCCCGCACTTTCAGAGGCCAAGGTATGAGAATCCCTTGGGCCCAGGATGTCAAGACTGCAGCAAGCCATAATCACACCAGTGCATTTCAGCCTAGGCAACAGAGTAAAACCTTGTCTAAAAAAAGAAAAAAAAAATAGATTCAATTAGGTACAAATACAAGAGTCAAAACAATTACTATAACATGCCAATATTTACTGTATGTTGGGAATTATATATTTTTAAATGTTAAACTTATGAGAAGACATTTAAGTTACCTAGTTCTTAAAATACTCCTTTTGAAGCATATATGCGTAAAAATATTTAAAAACCACTGACTTGAACCCTTTCAAAGATCATCTGGTTCTAAGATTGAATGATTATTTTGAAAATGAAATGTTTACTTGGTGTATTTATTAACATTTTACTTAAATTTTTATCCAGAATTCCTTAGAAATATTTAGAGTACGATCTTTAACAACCAATTTTGAGTGTTTGGCTTTTGCCTATGGATATTTTCTTTGGCAACTTTATATTCTTTCTAAAAGTTAAAAAAAAAAAAGAAAAACACACAAACATTGAAACCCAACATGAATCAAACCAATTTTTTTTCTTTTGATGGGACAAGATGGGAAGAGAAAATGCAGAAATAATAATTAAAGCACCACTTAGTGTACTAGAAATTCACATCTGTAGTTGTTTAATAATGTTATCCATTTAAAGTACTTAATTAAAAAGTCACATTCTAGAAAGCTGTACCTGGATAATGAAAATATGTCACTGAGGATCTTTTGGGGATGTTGGTATTTTTTTTAATTGCATTTTAGGTTTTGGGGTACATGTGAAGAACATGCAAGATTGTTGCATAGGTACACACATGGCAGTGTGGTTTTCTACCTTCTGTCCCCTCGCCTGTATCTGTCATTTCTCCCCATGCTATCTCTTCCCACCTTCCCACCCCCCCGTCCCTCCCCCATTTCCCCCCAACGGACCCCAATGTGTAGTGCTCCCCTCCCTGTGTCCATGTGTTCTCATTGTTCAACACCCACCTATGAGTGAGAACATGCGGTGTTTGATTTTCTGCTCTTGTGTCAGTTTGCTGAGAATGATGGTTTCCAGGTTGGATGTTGGTATTTTGATGCAGTTTTTGGTCCAATGTTTGGACTAACAACATTCTGAAGAAAAAAATAGTTCATTTAAAGAAGTCAGAGAGCAGAAACCTTTTGACAAATGAGCCCAGTCAATGGGAGAAATAAGGGTAGAATAAACCGCTGCAGCTGCTTTATATTTTATCAATTCAGAATAATTAGAAAGGCATCTACCTGGACCCAGTGTAGAGTTGTAACAACTACTATTGCCCAGATGTTTTGTTTACCTGCCTCCCTCACAGAAACGTGGTACCATTTTCCGATAACTTGGGTGCTGTAAGTTCAGTTGCTGGGTGCGGAACAAGGACAGGAAAGAAGAGCCTGCTCCCAGAGCAAAGGTCGGGGAGTCTGTCTACAGAATAGGGGAAGATAAGGTTGGACATTTTTTCCCAAAAAGTGGATCTGTTGACAAATATACAAATATGTAAATGTATCCTAAGAAGATTAATTATTCAAAAGTAGACCAGAGATATAAAAGTACAAATATATATATATATATATATATATATATATATATATATTCATAATTTAAGGAATAATAATGAATCAGCACCCAGATTAAAAAATAGAACATTACAGTACTTTTAAAAAGTTGATTATTTTAAAAATAAAATCTATGTCATTGTTCTGATTTCTCCCACTCCAATTAGAATGCAAATATTTCAAAAAGCATACATGTCATTCAAAACCTCTTTAGCTGTCATTCATTGTTATTTTTAGTGCTGTCATTTTCATTAGAATCATCGTATACCAAAAACTCTAAGATCTTACTATAATTCTATGTTTTAAAAAATTTAGTGACGAAAAAATGAAATACATTAGATTTTCAGATCTAAAGATTTTTTTAAAACTTTTTCGTTAACTTTAAATAGTATATTTTCCCTCTGTTTTCATGTTATCTATGGAAAAAGATAACTGTCAAAAAAGACTACCACTCTTAACAACTAAAATAACTCTTAAAAACTATTAAAAGAACTATCTCTATTCTGGAAAAGATAAGTTTATGAATTATAATTTAAGTATACTTTGAAATCTCAAAAAAGTCTAAGTCTCCAACTCAAGTTTCTCTAAATAATACTGTTTTATTTCATCATTTTCCTAACCACAAAACTCAAGCATAACTCATATCTTACCATAGCGTATCAAGTTCACCTAAGTGGTTTGCGGAGACCCATGGTCTGATCCCAGTCTTATTTCCCACTAAATTCTGAGAATAATCTGCCTAAAATACACCTGCTGGGTATCTACATCCATATATTTATCATTCTCTAATATTTATCCAAATCGTATCCACTTCACAAAGTTCCCTATCCACGCAAGAGCACAGTGAATTTTATTTCTTTTACCTGATGAGGTTTTCATTACCTGTACCTATCCTGTATTTCTGTAATGTTTTATGTTTAGGTGGCGTCACGCTCCATGAAGGGAAGAAATGCATCCATCCAAGTTGGAAACTTTTAGAAGCTGTGTTTGGCAGTGGATTGGGAAAGTGCAGGAAATGCTAACAGTTCCGATGTTAATATAAACCTTAACCCACCCATTGTTAACCAAACCCGAAAGCAATTCAGTACCACCTTCAGAGTTAGAGTGCTGTTTCTGCGTTTTTGCCTGGAATGATCTTAGTGGCGTGTAACTGGAAGGCCAACCGAGTCTTTCTTACAGATGGGGCAAATGATTTTTTTTTTCTCTCTCCAGGATCAACTAACTTCTCATAGCTTTTTTTGGACACCTTCTGACTTATAAATTGCCTCATTTTTTAGTATTTAAAAGTGAAGAGTTTAGTCTAATATCCACGCCGAAGTCACTCTTCTAGTGTGAATTCTCCCAACTCACCTCCACCCCGCCTTTTCTTTTCTTTTTTTTTTTTCTTTTGAGACAGAGTCTTGCTCTGTCGCCAGGCGCCAGGCTGGAGCGCAATGGCACAATCTCGGCTCACTGCAGCCTCCGCCTCCCGGGTTCAAGCAATTCTCCTGCCTCAGCCTCCTCAGTAGCTGGGACCACAGGCACGCGCCACCACGCCCAGCTAACATTTATATTTTTTTTTTAGTAGAGACGGGGTTTCACCGTGTTGGCCAGGATGGTCTGGATCTCTTGACCTTGTGATCCGCCCACCTGGGCCTCCCAAAGTGCTGGGATTACAGACGTGAGCCACCGCGGCCGGCCAATCCTCCCCTTCTAACTCAGTCATGATGTAGACTCAGAAACTTAAGGGGGCATGGGGACACAATTAGTCTCTCCTCCTGCTCTTCCTGGCTGTATATATACTTCTTCCCATTCACTGCCCAGGCTACTTCGGGCTCTTTCCAAAGTGTAAGAAGAGGGGGAGTAAAGTTAGAAAGACCACCTCCCTTGGAAGTTAGCATTTGCAAATTTTTCAAGAGTGGCCTCATTTTAGAATTTGAGGAGACAGGGGGGACCTTGTTCTCCCACTCTCAGTTGCTGCACCAAAAAAACACACAAACACACATACACACAGATACGGGTACACACACACATACATGCATGTACATTCATAAACAGGTATTCTGATGTGTCACAGAAACAGGCTTTCTTCTGTCTGAACCAGAGAGCAGCTGCAGAGGGGCCTGTGATCCCTATAGCATGCTTCATCAGTGATCGGACTTCTCTGAAGACCTGGTTGTGTCCAGCACAGTGCTTTGTATGTAGGAATTGTAGAACGCCCCTCTGAGTAGTTGAAATTCCCCAACATTCAGACTTAACACACACATTCTCTGAAATCCAAGTGTAGGTAGGTCACCGTTATTGGTTTTTATTACCATGTCCAAACAGAGTTATTGTGGTTATTCTCAACAAATTTAATATAAAACTTCCAATTTTACAACTTGAGTTGTGAGTTACCTATTGTTAATCATATAAATTGGCTAGCGTTCATACTATTCATATGTAGAAACACAGACTCAGAAAACTAATTCGTTTGGGGTCACACATTTTTTAAGTGACAGAGCCTTGTCATCCTCTGTTCTTCGGGATCACCTCATAGCCTCTTGGGTCACTTTCCTTTTTGCCTCGTGAGTGACATGAGCCTCAGCTGTGTGGTACATTCATTATCCTCTGTGATCATGGACAAAGCACTTGAGCCTTTTGAGCCTCAATGATCATATCTCTTAAAATAATCTTAAAAATACGTGTGTCAAAGATTTATTGGAATAACTAAGATCTGTAATACCTGAGGATAGGAACTATGTCACATAGTGCATGACACATATAAGACACTTAATATTCATTGAATTGAATTAACTCTCGAAATATAAATAAAAGGCCTTTTGTCTTAATTTTCAACTTTATATTTGGTTTGATGTCTCTCTGTCACCCTTCAATTAAATGATATTTAGAGGTACTCTCACAATAAATTAGACACAGTTAATTTTTTTTTTCTTTTTGAGACAGAGTCTCTCTCTATCACCCCACGCTGGAGTACAGTGGCACAATCTCGGCTCACTGCAACCTCTGTCTCCTGGGTTCAAGAGATTCTCCTGCTTCAGCCTCCTGAGAAGCTGGGATTACAGGCATGTGCCATCACAGCTGGCTAATTTTTTGTATTTTTAGTAGAGACGGGGTTTCACCATATTGACCAGGCTAGTCTTGAACTCCTGACCTCAAGCCATTCACCCACCTCCCAAAGTGTTGGATTACAGGCATGAGCCACCATGCCCTGCCTGACATAGTTAAATTTTGAGAGGATGAAAGTTTTAAAAGAAAAGGTCAATTATTATAAATCCTATTCTCATAGAATTCTGTGTTAAAGAACTAAATTTTTCAGTGAAATAGTCGGGTTCTATATATCCAATCCATGGGTCTTATATAAACTGGGAAAATTAGATCTACTCTATTTAGTATGTGTTGCATGTACAAAAGTTACATGAAGTTCTTATTTTTCCCTGATTTGTAAGGAGCAAAGTGCTCCTGCATAATTCAATGGCTCAGGATGCTTCAGATGGAAGAAAAACTTGTAACAGTTGCAAGATGATCAGCTATCTTCTTGTCATCAGGGGTTTACAATCTGAGCACCATATGGTTGGTGCCATTTATTTTGCATTCTTGCATATTCTTTCTTTCTTGCAAATTATCAGCTAAGTTGTATGTTCACCTTAAAGGAATTCAAAGGATGTGGCAGGTTGTCAGATTTGCCCACACAGTATCTGAAGTCAGACCACCCACAGAGAGTTTTAATTGGCGTTACCTTTTGCTGAGTAGATAGGTATTATGTGACTTTTGGTTCCGTAGTTATAATGGAATATTTTATAAATGATCACTGTCATTTACAAAAAAAAAAAAAAAAAAAAAAAAAAGGAAAGAAACCAACTTAAAATTTCCCAAATCTTTTGAGAGGAGCAAATCTCTTTATTAAAGTGTATGTCTACCCAATAAGCTTTTCCAAATAAATTCCTTCCTACAACTTTTTCTGATGTTACCTGATGGCAAAACAAAACAAAACAAAGCCAAACAAAAAAAGCAAAAAACAAAATATAGTAGATGCTAGTCATGGTGAGAAGAGAATATTTATCTCAGCATCTGCACTTGATGCTTTTATAAATGATGAATGTTTTAGAAAGTTTTAGCTTGGAAACTCTGTACCTACTGGGTGATTTGTACTTTAATATCATCTATCAAAAATGTAAATTGCATATGACTCCAGATTGGGACTGATTATTCTAATTATTGTTATTTATTATTTTTTAGTACCACCAGTGCAGCACCAGGGAACTCTGGCAAAAAATGTTCCAGTTAGAGGAGAATTGTTATTTTCATATTTCCTAAGCAACATCAATTTGTATGGCTAATATTTCAGCAAGAAAAAGCAAAATGTAAAACTGCAGCCTGCTGTGAAGGGAAGTCTACACATTGAATGAACACTGCAGGGACATACTCATAAATATTCATTAAACTGGGTTTCATTGAAAATGAAATTTAAGTACTTAAGGTAATGCAATACAAGCAGGTGAAAAGCTATTTCACCCTAGCTAAGAAACCAGGATAGACTGAGATAATCTAAGAAAGCAGGATTGAGTTTAGAAGATGCCTTTGGTACCCCAAAATACAAATTAAGAAAATAAAGTGTTAAATCAATTGTAACAGTCATCCTGGTACTTCCGAAGCCCAGTCTTCATAATGAAAAGGAATACAGTGGCTTTTAAATATCCTATAATCATGTGAATTTGGGAGGCAATTTGAAGGTCTAGAACAGGCGTCCCCAAGCTACAGTCCGCGGGCCGCATGCGGCCCCCTGAGGCCATTTATCCAGCCCCCCCACTGCACTTCAGGAAGGGGCACCTCTTTCGTTGGTGGTTAGTGAGAGCACAGTATGTGGTGGCCCTCCAACGGTCTGAGGGACAGTGAACTGGCCCCCTGTGTAAAAAGTTAGGGACACCTGGTCTAGAGAGTTGTCTCGGAGTAAGCAATGAAATACAGTCTCCAGGAGATAGCACTGTTCAGGAAGTCAAGGTGGCCTGTTTAAACTCTGGATGGTCTCCAGTAAGTCACTAAGCTCTCTGATGTTGTTTCTAACCTATAGAGAGAAAATAGTACTACTCCCTCAGTTACATAGTCTTGTTAAAGATAGAGAGTGTGTGTATAGATTATTTTGTAAACTGTAAAGCACCATGAAATTATCCATTATTGTAATTTGCCAGTATTCCTTTCAATACATTTATGGAGCCTAATCTCAATCTCTTTGATTGCTCGGTTATATTAACATTTTTACATTCATTGTTTCTATTTTCTTTGTTGTAAAGAATTAATGAATAAATGAATGTAGAAACTCATTCAATAAATTTTGAATGAAAATCTATGATTTTCCAAGCATCATTCTAGGGGCTCTGGCTAAACCAATAACGAAAACAAAATGAGAGGCTTCACCATCATGGAACCTATGTTCTATTCAGGGGAAGTCAATAAGAAGCTAACAGCATAACTACATAAAAATTAGAATGTTAGTAGGTGAGAAGTGCCTTGAAGAAGAAGAAAAGCATGGAAGTGGCGTAGAGAACGTGCAGGGTGATGGGTGGAGGGGGCTCGGGTACAGTATTTTCAAATAGATTGGTTATGGAAGTCTTCAATAAGGAAAGATAATTTAAAGACAGGCTTCGAGGTAAGCTAATGCCAGGCAGAAGAAATCACAATTGTAAAGTCCCTGAGGCAGGAGTGTGTCCTGGATATTGAAGGAACAGCAATAACTAAGGGATTGAAAAATGGAAGAGAGAAAGAGGGAGTCGAAACAGAGTCAGAGAGTAGGAAGCCAAATTGCATAAGACCTTTTAGATCATTGAAGAATTTTCCTCTGCTTGGGTAGAAGAAAGGAAATCAGCAGGGAGTTTTTCACATTTAGAGGAAAGGTCAAATGATTTGACCTATATTTAACAGTATCATTCTGGCTTCTATGTGGAGTTAGGTGATCAGTTCAGAGACTATTGTTGTAATAATCAAAGTAAGAGAAAATGATGAATTGGGAAGGGGTAGTAGCATTAAGAATAGTAAGCAGCACTGAGAGTCTAAATTCTCTTGGAAGGTACAGCCAAAATAATCTATTCACAGTTTGGATGAGAGATGTGTCAGAAAAAGCAGAATTAAGAAGACTTTAAGGTGTTTTTCTGATTTTTACTAATTTTTTTTTCTGATGTTTTGGTATATTTTGTTTTCCAGAGCAAATGGAAGGATTGGGTTTCCATTACAGAAAGAGTAGGGTCATTTTATTTGTTTTGTTTTCTTCTTTCAATGCATTTGTGTCTAGGTGAACATGTGGGTACATAGGGTCAGTCTTGGATGTGTCTAGGTGAGCATGTGGGTACATAGGGTCAATCTTGGATGAGCTATTTGGTTATTTTTTTTTCAGTAATTTGTGATCAGTTGCCCTGTTTTTACTGTGTTCAAGCTAAAAGTGGTACTGTTTCAAATTGTCTTGTATCATCATGGCAATAGTTTAGTTTTCCATTTTTTCTTTAAGTTGCTTCATAGGAAATAAATCAATCTATAACTCCCCTTTCATATCGTTCGTTGTTTATCACTAAGCTAGAGACACATAGGGAAAATATTCTGATATGATTAATTCAAGAATGCTGAAGAGCAATGGGTTGCATTTAACCGGAAAATGAACCAGGACATCTGTCTGAGAGAAAATGGAGGTGCACATTATTTAAAAATAAATAAATAAATAAAAAAGACGTGGAGATGTGGTAGGATTTATCTGCAGATTAAATCTGGAGAAGAACAGAAAGAAATTAGCTTTAATACAATTGCTCAGGAGGACAGTTCAGATAGTAACAGCACCTATGACTGAGAAGTCAGGGTACGTGACCAGATTCTTCGCGGAATGACTAAAATATTCTTTCTTTGCTAATCTTGTTGAGAGTGATGGTTTCACCAAATTTCTTAGAGGCTACAGAGAATTCAAGTGCTTAGCACTCTTGAAGACTGTTTGGCTGGGTGACTTGCTGAGTGCCAGGGAATAGCTGATTTACATATATGAAGAGTCAGATAGATGTGACTCATCCCAGATCCTGGCTGCCTCAGGGAGGTGCTGTATTATAGCTTAGCTCATGTGTAAGTGTAAGAATATGTCACAATACTTTTGGCATAAGCTGTCTGAAATTAAGAAAATTAATTTATGCAACAGGGGTGGTAGGTAAGGGTGGAATTTCTTGGAAGATAACTCAGAGAATCACAAGAAGTCCTAAACAACCAAGCTCTAAGACAAGGGGAAAGCTCAGGAAAACCACAAGAGAAACCAGGAGAGGCCTCAGGGCAGTGTGAAAAATGTTATCTTGAGAGTCCTTAAGTAATTGAATGGGAAAAATAGGTGTCAGTATGAAAGAGATAAGAAAGCAAACAAACAAATTATTCGGAAGGGCTCCTCCAGTGAAACACTAAAAGTTCAGAGAAAGCAGGAGAGAGGAGGTAGAAAGGTAGCCATTAGAAAGCCTCTTTGTGGAGAGAAGGGCTGATTCCCACTACTGGTTCTTCAAAAGATAGATATGAGCCTCCACTAGTGGGACTCTTCACAATAAGCCCCATTTCAGTCAAGGCCAGAACTTCAAAGGATCTGTGGATTAAGGGAGTTTGATTACTACAGATGGGGATTCTAGAGAGAGTGAAATAAAAATATTAGAAAAATGACCAGAGGGGTGTCTATCTTGGTTGACAGTTAAAAATAGCAGGTATCTGAGACACAGTTTATTTAGCTTGCCACAAATCACAAGAGATTCAGATCCCTGGTGCTTGGGAAGACCCCAAGGATTTTGGGAGGAGCCAGGTTTGGCATAGTTCTACTTCCTTCTGGTCTTCTTTATTTCCTCTTTCAGAAACATATGACAAAATGATCATAACTGTCAGATAAATCAACTGAACTTTCTTCTGATTATTTACTTTCCTCTAATTTAGACACAAATCTCATTAGGCAGTCACTAGGTTACTTATTTGTTCTGAATAATATCAAGCAAATTCTCAATGTACTTCATAAATGTTAATCTCATATGTATCTCTCAATCTCAAAGGCTCAGTTTGGTTTGGGTAATTATTTTCTAAGATATTTGTCAATAATAATACAATAAACAAATATTCCTCTCATTGAAGGAGAAATGTTTATCACCTAAATGATGCACAATGTTATTCTTAGTATTAGGAGAGGTGCAAAAAGCACTGTATTGCTTTGCAAAACTGTGTAATATCATTAGAGAAAAACCATATGGCCAATAAAATACCTGCATAATGAACAACGTTAAATAACATCTATCAATTTTCTAGAATTATAAAAATGTTTGGATGTTTTGCATTCTGTGGCAGATAAATAAAACTCTAATATCTAAGTTATAATAATACTTCACTCTTAATACATAATACTACATGATATTAATACTATTAGTGGTAGTATTAATATGATACAAATATTATTTAATAATAAACAATTATTCTATTATAGAATAATTCATATCTAACTTGTTCATTTCACTTTGTTGTTTTATGAAGAGGTTCCAAGAAAAAGTGAATAGTGATGTGAATAGCAAAAATTTGCCTTTGAATTTTAAGCAAATATTTATTAACTACATGCAAACCACAGGTTACACTAATATTATGATAAAACTCAAATGGTGACTTTTTAGATGGAAGATAAGAATTAGTTTGAGTAACTATCCACTTAACACTGGGCTTCTTACCTTTCTATCCTTTTCTCAAAATAGAGTTCACATTGCACATTTTATCTTCTCCTGACCTTTTACATTCTGAAAAACTATATTCTGTAAATAAGAAGCAGTTTGTTTGTTTTCTTTTATAAGTGTTCGTAAAATGTTTTCTCAGAAAACCTCTTGATGAACCCATCTTTATCACAAAATTAGCTTTTAGGTAAGAATTAAATCACAAGGCAAGTTGAGGCCATACCTTTGTCACGAACATGTCACTATTTAAATATCTGATGAGATTGATTAAAAAACCCAAGAATATCTCTTTAAGGACGTAAGATATTATGTATGCCTGTGGCAAATTTCTTAATACAAGAGTCCCTATCCTAAGTATTTTGTTTCAAACTTTTACTGCAACTTTATGAGATATGTATTATCATTTTCATTATAAAAATGAGGAAAATAAGGCTTAATGTCTCTCCCAGACCACTCCATTATTTTCAGAAAAGCTGCTTTTTCAGACCAATCATCACTCGTAAATTCTGTGCTATGTTTTCAGACCAATCATCGCTCTTAAATTCTGTGCTATGTTCCCATCTGCTGGAAGTTC